>NC_064811.1:150982402-151153808 GCF_023721935.1 Panthera uncia
AAAAATAAATAAAAAACGTTGAAAAAAAAAAAAAATTTAAAATAGAAGGTGAGGCCCTTAAAGCATGGGTATTAACTAGAACCCATGTCGAAGAGAAGTGCTAAATCTGTTCTGTGTAAGAAAAGATTTACGGGGCGCCTGGGTGGCGCAGTCGGTTAAGCGGCCGACTTCAGCCAGGTCACGATCTCGCGGTCTGTGAGTTCGAGCCCCGCGTCGGGCTCTGGGCTGATGGCTCGGAGCCTGGAGGAGCCTGGAGCCTGTTTCAGATTCTGTGTCTCCCTCTCTCTCTGCCCCTCCCCCGTTCATGCTCTGTCTCTCTCTGTCCCAAAAATAAATAAAAAAAAAAAAAAAAAAAAAAAGAAAAGATTTACATTTTCTCAGGAAGGGGGTGGGGGCAAAAAAATGAGGACAGGGATAGGTGAGAGGTTGGATCCTGAGAGGTGCGAGGTTCGCCCTGCACGTTGAAACAGGCTGCAGGGAACTGCGACTGGAGGGCCAGCCAGCAGCACTTGGGATCAGGTGTATCCAAGGCTGGATCGCACCTCTGTGCTGTGCCATATGCACTCGGTCACTCCTCTGTCACTCCCCACCTCTGTCACTCCCCAGTCTTCAGTGAAGTCTAGAACATTCCCACCTTTATCATGAGTGGGGGTTTGGTCGATACATTGCTAAAGGGGTCAATTCAGTGCAAAAAAAAAAGAGTGTTTGGGGATGCAGGAACCTAGAGGCGGAAGTAACCAAGTGAACATAAGCATCCTATACACACAACACACACACACACACACACACACACACACACACACACTCCAATCTTAAGGATGGCTTTGGACTTCCCTAATTAGGCCCTGGGGCTTAAGCCAAGAGCAGGAGGCCTCAAGTGGCAAGTGGGTGCCAGCAGCTTCACAGGAGGACTCCTGCACTTCACCTCATCCAGGCTGGCCATGTATGGTCTCTGGATCAGAGACCACCCATGCATGGGTCTCTCCTGATCAACCCCTTCCTGATGGCAATCTGAGACTTCCCTAAGACTAGACCTTGTGGGCAGGTCTGACCAGGTCTGCTACCTCCTTCTGGTGTCAGGCCCTCTCCTGACTACTTCTGCCCCCAGAACTACTTCTGCTTCAATCTTTGTTGTGACATCTTGCCCAAGCATTTCCCCAGCACCAACATCAACCTGCCTGTGCATTCTGTTTGCCATTTCTCTTTCTTGACTCACAGTTTATAGGACAATGGCTTGCTACATGGCCAGTGTGCAAGACCTGGTATGCAGTAATTAGGAGGAAACTAGTCAAAATTGTACACAAATTTCACTTTTAGGAGACAGAGTTGCAGGCTGGTACGAGCTAACAGTCTGCAAAGAACAAGGTCCACATGTGGTCTGGTGGAAAGAATTTTTGCTCATTGGGGAAATCATGGTGGGGTTCTACTCTTAAACAGCCCATGGATTTGCTTCAATTGTACTTTCAAACATTCAGATACATTAAAAAAAAATGGTCTCTAAGAAATTTCAAGAAGAAAACTATAATTTAAAAGAAAACTGTAAGTAGCCATATTCCATAGAAATGAAATAATAATAAGGAAGGATAAACTTAGTTCAGAGGCAGAGAGAAAGAGAGATTCACTGTTGCCAAAGCAACTTCCTCCAGACTGAGAATAAGACTATCCGGAAAAGTTGTAACTATATTTGCATCTATGTTGCATGCCTCCATTTTCTTTCTCTTTCTCTGCCTTTTCCTCAAGGGAGAAAAAGAACAGGAGAGGAGAAAAAAAGAAAAAGCAAGCGCAACAATGCAAGAAAGATGAAGGGCTTAGGGCTCAAGTTATTAACTTTCTGAGGAAAGGAGATTCATTGTGAAGGGAAGAGAGGAAGTGTTAAGCATAATACGAAGAAACCACTTAAAATCATTGCATGAATGGAAAAAGAACCTATAGGAACTTGGCTTGCAAGCATTCTTTTAAAATTAAACAAAAAGCCAGAGGAGATAAGTAAATTGCACAAAGTTGCTCAGAGCTCAGCAGCACAGGCAAAACCCAGAACTCATGAGCCCACCCTGAGTGGCCATCCCACTGGGCCACAACAACTTCTCACCTTGTTTGGCCATTGGAGATTGGCCCTTGGAGAAAAGATTTACATGGCTTATGGGAGTCATTGTATAGGCCATGAACTCTGTGATCATTAATTTCTGAAATGCTGAATGTGGAAGACTAGTAAAAAGTTTTCTTTAAAGTAGAGGTGAAGGGGAAGAGCCAAGCTTTTATGATATAATACTTGATAACAGTTGGGCTTAACAACAAAGCTGTTAGTTTATACTGGGAGTTTGCCTATCTATAAATGTTACCTCCTGCAGTGAGGAAGAATGGCAATCATTGGTAATGCTTTTTTATTTATTTATTTTTTTGAGACAGTGCAAGAGCACGAGCAGGGGTGGGGCAAAGGAAGAGGGAGAGAATGTTAAGCAGGCCCCACGGCCAGCACAGAGCCCAACATGGGGCTTAATCCCACAACCATGAGATCATTACCTGAGCCAAAATCAAGAGTTGGCCACTTAACCAACTGAGCCACCCAGGGTGCCCCAGTAATGCTACTTTAATAGAGTGTTTTATTTTTCTAGGAAAAAAAAAGGAAGTAACCGAATCATATTGATGAGCGAGGTTCTAGCACTCATGTGGTTCTGGCAACCTAAATATGTCACATGCTACGGCCTGGAGGGAAATGCTCAATCTGTGGGCAATGCCATGAAGAAGCAAATCCACAGCTTCCACAGGCACCACTGTGGGGTGGGCTTCCCAGTGACGCATTAGGCAGGAATCCCCACCAGTGGCAGGATGTTTGAAAACAACAGGGAAAACTGGAACAGTCTAAATGTTTAGCACACATGTAGCTCTACCAGAGCCTTCCAACTATGGCTCTTGGGAAGGGCTAGCTAGAGGCCACTGCCTTGAAACAGGCAACTCTCATTCATTTCCCATTAAAACCAAATCTGGAGTTAAGTGTAAGAAAGGCACCTATTATCAGTTGGTGACAAGTGACAACATCCAACTTGAACAGGCTGAGACAAAAAGAGAGACAGGGAGAGAAAGATAGAGAACCTGGTTTTTGGTTCAAGGAGCCCAAAGAAATGTTGAACAGTGACACCGCAGGAAGGGCGGGAAGGCAGTTAGACCTCAGAAGCAAGTAGAGTGGGAACCAGGTTTGCCTGCCATTTCTGCCTCCTTCAGCATGGAATTTCCTCCTCTCCTAGTGAAAACAGACCTTCTCCAAAGAAGCAGCTTCACAGCATCTCCGTCAGCCGTCCTAAGTCAGCTCCAGACTTGTACAGTTTACAGCTCCTCACTCCAGAGAAGAGGCCCTGGGAGGAAGGCCCAGCCCAGATGGGTCAGACCCCACTGCAGGAACCAGCAGAGCCAGGGCAGTCACAGCGGACAGTCAGGCTCTCACAGGAGCCACGTGAAGGGGACTGAAATGGCTCCCAGACAAGAGGCCTGGTAGTGAAACCTGTGTGAGCATGAAGCAGCTACCCCCATCTCTATGTATTGCCCAGGGTAACAGGTTTGTTCACAAGCATATGCCTATGTGAACTGCCCGTGCATATAATCTCTCATATTTCAGCTTCCATTCTTATCTCCAACATGGCTTAAGACCCTCAGTACCAAATTGGCTGAGACAAGGGGGAGGGAGAAGAGGGTAGGGAGGGGGAGGAGGGAGGGAACAGAGGAACAAAAAGGAAGTTTCAGAACTGCAGACATCTTCAGTGCACTCACCTCTCCCCCTCTAAAAACCAGTTACAATATACTTATTAGGGAGCAGTAACTAAATTTTCCTACACTGGCTTTGTATCATCTCTAAATCAAGAAACTGTTTCGTGTGTTTCATCTCCCATGCCACAATTCTTGACAGAAACTGGATAGGCTTACATCCCAAAACCTTTAAAGAATTAAGCATGAAAGTGGAAAAATTAGTAAATTGAGGGTGAATACAATGTTCTGAGATACTCCGTGACACAGAAATCATGCAGTAACAATTTAAAGATAATTAGGAAGGATTAACATATTGCTGAGGATGGATGAATGGGGACAAAAGGGCTACATGAGTCTCCTCCTAAAAGTACAGTAAGAAGTTGCCATACCCAGATCCCATGTGGTACTGATGACATCCAGAAGGACAGGATAGTAAGAAACAGGATCGAATACACAAATTGTCAGAAATCTCAAAAGGGGGGAGGGAGAGGAGGAGAGGAAGGAAGGAGGAGAGAGGGAAAAGGAAGGATGGAGGCAGGGAGAGAGCAAGGAAGGCAGACAGACCAAGAAAACAACCATGAATTTTAAAAACACAAAAGAGGACAGGTAGTAAAGAAGATCAGAATCCACATGCAAAATGACAAAATTAGTACAAATTTAAATGGATTTATCTTCTCCAACATCCTCCCATATCTTCCCCCCTTCAAAATACACACTTTTTTTTTAATATCGCCCATCTTTAAACACTATATCCTTTTTGAACATTAACTATTGCCCTATTTCCCTTCTTTTCCAGTCAAGCTTGTTGAAAGAAATGTAATCTATTCTGGTGTCCACTTTCTCACCACATAGCCCATATTTCACTGGCCTCTGGCCTCTCATCTCTACACTCACCAAATCTAATAGTTACAGCCTATTCTCCCTTTCTTCTTGATATTCTCTCCTCTCTTGGTTTCATGAGTACTCCTTTCTGACTATTTTTTCTAGATCTCCCTAGTGGCTCTTCTTCCTCTGCTCTTAGGTACTGGGATTCCACACTTCATCCCTCGGCCCTCCTCTCCTCTTCTGATGCTATATGCTTTGTTGGACCTGTGATGAGACATCAGGGAAAAGACACTGGACTCAAGAAAAATGGAACACAGAGATGGCAGCCACTCTCAATGCCAACAACCGCAGCCACCACTGCGGCTCTATAAACACCCTGATAAAGAATCTCCTGGCACAAGAACAGACACTCAGATCAATGGAATAGAATAGAGAACCCAGAAATGGACCCACAAATGTATGGGCAACTAATATTTGACAAAGCAGAAAGAATATCCAATGGAATACAGTCTTTTCAGCAAGTGATGCTGGGAAAACTGGACAGTGACATGCAGAAGAATGTACCTGGACCACTTTCTTACACCAGACACAAAAATAAACTCAAAGTGGATGAAAGACCTCAATGTAAGACAGGAAGCCATCAAAATCCTCGAGGAGAAAGCAGGCAAAAACCTCTTTGATCTTGCCCGCAGCAATTTCTTACTCAACACGTCTCCGGAGGCAAGGGAAACAAAAGCAAAAATGAACTACTGGGACCTCATCAAAATAAAAAGCTGCTGCACAGCGAAGGAAACAATCAGCAAAACTAAAAGGCAACCAACAGAATGGGAGAAGATATTTGTAAATGACATATCAGATAAAGGGTTAGTATCCAAAATCTACAAAGAACTTTATCAAACTCAACACCAAAAAACAAATAATCCAGTGAAGAAATGGACAAAAGACATGAATAGACACTTCTCCAAAGAAGACATCCAGATGGCCAACCGACACATGAAAAAATGCTCAACATCACTCATCATCAGGGAAATACAAATCAAGACCACAATAAGATACCACATCACACCTGTCAGAATGGCTAACATAAACAACTCAGACAACAACAGATGTTGGTGAGGATGCGGAGAAAGAGGATCTCTTTTGCATTGTTGGTGGCAATACAAGCTGGTGCAGCCACTCTGGAAAACAGTATGGAGGTTCCTCAAAAAACTAAAAATAGAACTACCCTATGACCCAGCAATTGCACTACTAGGCATTTACCCAAGGGATATAGGTGTGCTGTTTCAAAGGGACACATGCACCCCTCTGTTTATAGCAGCACTATCAACAATAGCCAAAGTATGCAAGGAGCCCAAATGTCCCTCGATGGATGAATGGATAAAGAAAATGTGGTAGATATATACAATGAAGTATTACTCAGCAATCAAAAAGAATGAAATCTTGCCATTTGCAACTACGTGGATGGAACTGGAGGGTAGTATGCTAAGTGAAATTAGTCAGTCAGAGAAAGACAAAAATCATATGACTTCATTCATATGAGGACTTTAAGAGACAAAACAGATGAACATAAGGGAAAGGAAACAAAAATAATATAAAAACAGGGAGGGGGACAAAACAAAAGAGACTCATAAATTTGGAGAACAAACTGAGGGTTGCTGGAGGGGTTGTGGGAGGGGGGATGGGCTAAATGGGTAAGGGGCATTAAGGAATCTACTCCCGAAATCATTGCTTCACTATATACTAACTAATTTGGATGTAAATTCTAAAAAATAAAAAATGAAGTTAAAAATAATTTTTTTAAAAATTAGAAAAGAAAAAAAAAAAAAGAATTACCCAAGCTCTACCTGAACTCCTCTATTGACCGAGAGTGCGATGACCCACAGTTCAATTGTGAGAAACTGGTGTTGGCTAATCAGGAAGGATGCCATCTCTGGGAAGGGGGAAAAATGGAGACTCAGTAAATGCACACCCATCACCCATGTTGGCCACCCAAAGTCATCTGAGAGACCCTGTTTTCCCAAGAGCTGAGAAGAATATGGACTTAAATAATGATCGGCTGCCCTGCCACATAGCTGGATCCAGCAGCCAATCCTTCTGAAAGGAAGGCTGGCCCAGGAAAGGAAATTAAGGCTACAATGAGCCTGTGGCTTGGTTGCCTCCCTGTCCCACACTGCAGCTCTTTTGGTGAGTGTGATGTTATGACACAGCCATCAGCCAATTTTACAGAACAGGGGTCAATGACAAAGCAAACTGTCCCCTAAACGTCCCCGTTGAACACATCATACTGCAAAAAAACATTCTGCACATAAGCGAGGAGCCAGGTACCATGCAAGGCTCCTTCTTCATTGTCTCATCTATTCCCAGAAACATCCATTTGAGGCAGGTGCCACTGTTTCCATTTTACAAATGAGAAAACTGAGGTAAATCTGTTCAAGGTCACATAGCAAGTAACCATATGAAGTTGAAGTTCAATGATCACTGTCCAAACATGAAATGTCTGTGCTTTCCACCAAACCAACTTGTCCCTCTCTAGAGAATACATTTCTGAACGCTGCCTGTTTATACTGAAGCAGCAAACATATACCTATGGTCACGAAAGGTCCTGTAGAGAGAGATGATAAACACGCATCCATTTCCCAGGATCACACACGGCAGCACAAATAGGTCTCCATATCTGGGTATTAAGTCAAGAGAGGAAAGTGGTACCCTCGGGAGAAAAATATGACTGATACTAAAGGAACGCGGAAAAGTCAATAAATCCAGAGACTAGTATTGCTGTGTGATCTCTATAGTAGTTATGCTGGTACTGATAACCTTACAAAGGTTCTTTGTGGAACTTGTTAAATCATAAAATCATTTCTGGATTCTAGAACATAAAACAGTATCTTTTTTATGTAAACACAACCTTGGGGAAACTGTAGGTAACTGCAGATCTTTTTAAGGTATTTTCTTCTGTCACTCCGGGAGCCATTTCCTTCACTCACCAATATTTTTACATATTTGGAGAAAGACTTCTCTTCCATAAATATTAAACACAAATCGTATGTAAAAGCTCCGATCTCCTCTAATAACTATTTGAAAAGTCAGACATTGGGCTCACACAAGCAGTCATAATCAAATTTCTAAAGACAGATAGTTTGGGCTGGAAGAAAAGTTAAAAACAGAATGTCCACTTATCGAAATTCATTAATATTAATATCTATTGACCTGCACTACTAAAAGGATTTTATTGAACAGACAACTTCCAAACACAATATTACACAGAGTACACGCTCAATCACTCTCTCATTCATCTAATAATTACTGTGCAAAATCAACATGCATAGGCATGGGGGTATACAAATAAGCCCTCATGAAGCTTTAAATGCTGTTATAAAGAAAATAGATGCATATATTAAATTAGATCACTGCTGTAAAGTTAAACAATGATAAGACAACAATGCAAGATGTCTTCAAGCAGTCTCATTACGTGCCAAATGAGTAGAGCAAAGAAAAGAAATAGCTAGAAGTTTATAAGAGAGGAGGGTCAAAATGTGTTGGAGAGTAAGGAAAGGCATCGCTGAGAAAGTAGGAGGCAGTTGGGTAAAAGGAAGCTCCACAAAGAGAAGACAAAGGGATATTATTAGTAAAGCCAGGCTCTGGAGAGTGTAGATCAAGCAAGCTAGAACAAAATGTGTATGTAGAGAGATTCAGGACATAATATCTCTAACAATTAATAATCAATAAGCACAAAACCACAATAAGTTTACCTTTCAGAGATCAAAGGAGCACATATGCTTATTTCCTAACTTAAGGACTGAGGCCATCATTTATCCAGCTCATTTCAGCCAAAACAACAAACTTGTCAAAGTGAAAGACTTGAAAACTCCCTTAGAAAGACAAAATACAATAAATATGTAACCACAGTGTAAGGAGTCATCAACTTTAGAATGCTACACTCCACTGGACACTTTAGAGATCACTAAAAGCATGTATCTTGCCATCATGTAAACATTCTGAAACACAGCAATGCAGACTACGGTAAAAGTCAGGGAATCTGGACAGGAAAGGTCAGGCTGTGAAATAAATCAGTTCAAGTAATTTGTTCAGGCTGATGATCAAGGTAAGGAGTTAACAGCAGTTATCAGGCTAAGAACTACCCAAAATACCACCACTTATAGAAACACAGGCAGGTTTGAGTAGGGAGGGCCTTTGGAAGTCAGCTAGATCTACACACATCCATACTTTGCCTTCTTTTGAGATGGACACTGGCCAACAACTCGGGGGTCTAGGTTTCAGTTAATTGAAGATGCACATCTGGAGTGATTAAGAGTTTGCAATCATCTTATGATATCAAGGGATAGGAGTAACTCTAACAGAAAAAAGCAAAAAGGCAAACCAAAAGAAAGACTTCATGAAACTACAAGAGGAGTCAGAAAACCTTTTTTCTATAAAAAGGCTCTGAGGGTCATAGGATCCCTACCACAACTACTCAGGTCCTATGTTATAATGCATAAGCAGACATAGACAATAAATGAAGCAATTAAGTGTGCCTGTGTCCCAATAAAACTTTACTTATAAAAACAGGTGGTGGAAGACCTGTTCATGATAAAACTCTCAGCAAATTAAGAAAAGAGGAGAATTACCTCAACTCAATAAAGAACATCTGCAAAAAACCTACACACACTTAACCTCACAATCGTGAAAAGACTGAAGGGTTTCAGATAGGGAACAGGGTAAAGATGTCTACTCTCACCACTCTTATTTAACATAGTACTGGAAGATATAGCCACTGCAATAAGTCAAGAAAAAGAAATAAAAAGCATATGAGTTATAAAACTGTCTAATTCCAGATGATATGGTTGTCTACGTAAAAAATCCTAAGTAATATGTACACATAACACACACACACACACACACACACACACACACACACATACACACACTTCTCCTAGAACTAATATGTGGGTTCGTCAATATTGGAAGATACAAGACGAACACACAAAAATCAACCACATTTCTATATACCAACGATGAACATATGGAAACCAAAATTAAAGACATAATACCACTTACAATCACTCCAACAAAACTCAAAAACTTAGGTATGACCTTAACAAACATGTACAATATCTAT
The DNA here is from genome assembly GCF_023721935.1 of Panthera uncia. Lineage (NCBI taxonomy): Eukaryota > Metazoa > Chordata > Mammalia > Carnivora > Felidae > Panthera > Panthera uncia. The sequence goes on from NC_064811.1 coordinate 150,992,082, forward strand.
ACACTAAAAAGTATAAAGCACTTATAAATCAAAGAAAACTGAAATAAATGCTCATAGACTGAAAGACTCAACACAGTAAAGACAATTCTCCCCAAATTGATCTATAATTTTAGTACATTCCCTATCAAATCCTAGCAAGATTTTTCTGTAAACATAGATAAGTTTATTCTGTGTATTTATTCTTTTTTACTATTGTAAAATACATATAACATAAAATGTGCTATCTTGGTCATTTTTAAGTGTACAGTTCAATAGTATTAAATACATTCATTTACATGTTCTACAACCATTACCACCACCCATTCCTATAACTCTTTTCACCTTGTAAAACTGAAACTCTATGCCCATTAAATACCAACTCCCCATTCTCTCCTCCCCACCAAGCCCCTGGCAACCACCATTCTGCTTTCTCACTTTATGATTCTGACTACTCTCAATACCTTATATAAGCAGAAGCATAATACAGACAAGTTTATTCTAAAATTTATATGGAAAAGCACAGGCTTCAGAATAGCTAAAAACAATCCTGAACTAAAAACAATCCTGAACTAAAAACAATCTTGAAAAAGAACAAAATGTGAAGGATGACTCTGCCCAATATTAAGGACTACTATAAAGCTATAGTAACCGAGATAGTGTGATGGAGAGATGGACACATAGATCAATGGAAGAAAATAAGAATCCAGAAGTAGACCCACAATATGTCCAACTGATTTATGACAAAGGTGCAGAAGCAATTCAGTGGAGGAAAGGTTTCAACAAATGGTGCTTTAGCAACTAGATATCCATAGGCTTAAGAAAAATGAACCTCAAACCAAATCTCAAACTTCAAGCATTTAACTCAAAATGGATTGTGGACTTAAATGTAAAATGTAAAAATATATAACTTTTAGGGAAAAAAATAGGAGAAATCTTCAGAATCAAGGCTAGGCAAAGAGTTCTTAGACTTCACACAAAAAGCACAAACCATGAAAGAAAAAAAACGATAAATATAAACTCATCAATTCTGAAAACTTTTACTCTGCAAAAGACCCTATTATCAAGATTTAAAAAAAAAAAAAAAAAAAAAAAAACTACAGTCAAGAAGAAAGCATTTCCAAGCCATGTATCTGGCATAGAACTAGTATTCAGAACATACAAAGAACTCACAAAACTGAACAGTAAAAAAAAAATGAAAAATCCAATTAGAAATGTCTAACATTTTATCAAAGACATTTCATTGAGGACATATAAATGACATGAAAGCACATGAAAAGATGTTCAAATCATTAACCATTAGGGAAATAATAATTTAAGCCACGATAAGATATCATTACACACCTATCAGAATGGCTAAAAAATAAGAGTGACAACATCAAATGCTGACAAGGATGGAGAGACTGAATTGCTCATACACTGCTGATGGGAATGTAAAAATGGGACGACTCAGTAAACATTCTGGCACTTTCTTATAAAAGTAAACATGCAGCTACCATGTGACCCAGCAGTTACACTCTTGGCCATTTATCCCAGAGAACGTAAACTACGTTCAAAACCTGCACACAAACTCATAGCATATTTATTCATAATAGTCAAAAATTGGGAATAATCCAGATGTCTTTCAATGGGTGAATGGCTAAACAAAGTGTGGCAGAGCCATACCATGGAATACTACTCTGCAATTAAAGGGAACAAAGAATTAACATATATGACACTTTCAGTGACTCTCCCGGGAATTACGTTGATTGAGAAAAGCTAATCCCAAAAGGTTACATGCTGTATGATTCCATTTATATAACTATGATGTGACAGAATTACAGAAATGGAGAAGAGACTGGCAGTTGTCAGGTGTTAGGGATCAGCTGAGAGTGGGGAAGGAGGTGGGGCATGGCGATAAGAAGGCAACACAGGGGATCCTTGTGGTGATAGAACTGTCCCATACGTTGGCTCTATCACCATCTATATCCTGGATGTGATGTACCACAGATTTGCAAGATCCCCCGCTGGGGAAACTGACTGAAGGGTATTATTTTTTTTACAGCTGCAAGTAAATCTACAATGACCTCAAAACAAGAAATTTAATTTAAAAAATTTTTAAACAGGCTGAAGGCCTCTAGCCACACTCAAGAATAAGACATAAACTTCTCAAGAGACTAGAGGCTTCAAGGAATCCCTAGCAGACAGAAAGGTGTGGTTGAGATGAGCAAGAGGAAAAGACAGACCAAGACAGGAGTGTAGTGCCATGAAAGTTCCGTGACCATGGGTGGTAGCTAGGAACAGCCTGCCAGGATTTGGCAGAGATGTGGAAGTGGGCACAGCTTGGCCAGTGAATCCCTACATGCTCCTTCTTCCCTTCTCCAGCCAATGTTTAGGTGAGTGTTTGGTATAGAGAAATAGGGAAGGGCCCCAGGTAGCTGATGATATCCAGGACAAATTGGGGACCAGACAAGCTCTGAAGGCCAGCTGCTGTCCTCAGCTGTGCCCACCCCTGTTCTCCCTGAGAACAATAAGGAACACAAGAACCCACAGCTGCTCAGTCCCTGTTCCAGGACCAGCTGCCCATGGTTGAGAGTCTAGAAAAGATGAGCTCACAGTCGGGAACAACTAGAAATATGTGGAATGCCAAGTTGGAGAAAGACCAGAATAAGAAGCTTTCCAGCTTGGAGGGCTTCACAACTAAACTTTAGAAGAGTGATTAATATCTTCACATACGTAAAAGATGGTATTGCATTCATGAAACAACAGGATCTTCATTTTTATAAAACAGACTCAAGAGGAGACCTGAAAAATGAAGGAATGGAATTGTGGCCATTAAGAACTTCATAGAATGGCTCCAGAGCAGAATGAAAAAAACAGCAAAATCAGTCAGCTAAGAGATCGAGACTAAGGAATTCTTCCAGAATGTAAGATGAAAGGATAAAGAGATAGAAAGTTTAAAAGAATCAGAGAAAATAGCTCTAGACTTACCACTATCTAACAAACAGATGTTTATAAAGGAGAATTGGAGACAATGCAGAGGAGCCAATGGTTAAGGAAATAATATCTAAGAATTTCTTAGCACTGAAAAAAAAAAAGGACATAAACTTCAGAATGAAAGGGTTACCATATGCTAAGCTGTATAATAATTTTTAGAAACTTAAAACATAGAAAAGAATCCCAAAAGTTATCAGAGAAGAAAAATATTATTAACAATCAAAAATCTGATTGATTTAGAGACACCTGGGTGGCTCAGTTGGTAGGGCGTCCAACACTCAATTACACCTCAGGTCATTATCTCATGTTTCGTGGGATCAAGCCCCGTGTCAGGCTCTGTGCTAATAGCACAGAGCCTGCTTGGGATTCTCTCTCTCCCTCTCTCTCTGCCCCTCCACCCCCCAAAATAAATAAATAAAATTTTTTTAATGTTTATTTATTTTTGAGAGACAGAGAAAGAGCACAAGCAGAGGAGGGACAGAGAGAGAGATAGACACACAGAATCCAAAGCAGGCTTCAGGCTCTGAGCTGTCAGCACAGAGCCTGACACGGGGCTCAAACCCACAAACCGCAGATCATGACCTAAGCCAAAGTCAGATGCTCAACTGACTGAGCCACCCAGGTGCCCCAATATATAATATTTTTTAAAAAAGAACCTGATTTAAAGCATAATTCTTTCTCATCAACCTCTCTGGAAACAGGAACCTCTAGTGCTGAAAAACAAACCAGAACAAAACAAAACAGGGCTTTTAATGGAGATTTCTGGATCTAGCCAAATTAGCATTCAAATGCGAAGGTGAAATAAAGGAATTTTTCAGACATACAAACTTTCAGGCAGAAAATTTACCACCCTAGATCCTCTCTTAAAGAGATTAACACAAACTATATTTCACAAAAAGGAAAATGCTATAAAGTATTTTAAAAAATGAGCAAATTCTGTTGTATCCTCTTTATGATACTTAATATTGTATTATATTTACTTTATATCTTTTACTAATTTGCCACTTTTTACGTAAATGGATGTTTCTGTTGAAAAGTTATTCACAATAATCAAATATGCCATTCACAGGAGTTTGGGAGCGGGGGTAGACTGGAGAGAAACAAAATTGTTACAACAGATTTAAAATACTAAAGGACTCTGGGGCACCTGGGTGGCTCAGTCTGTTAAGTGTCCGACTTTGGCTCAGGTCATGATCTCACCGTTCTTGAGTTCAAGCCCCACATTGGGCTCTCTGTTGTCAGTGTACTGCTTCAGCTCCTCTGTCACCTTCTCCTTCTGCCCCTCCCTCACTTGTGCTCTCTCTCACTCTCTCAAAATAAACACTAAATAAATAAATAAAATACTGAAGGACTCTTAGATCATGGTTGGTTTCCTTTGATCCACATGGAATCCAATTGGAACACATTCTATGTGTTCTATGTGTCAATTGGAACACATTCTATACAGACAGTATGTAGGGCTGTTATTAGTATTTCTGGACAATTGGTTCATTCACTCAACATTTATTACATCTAGTATTCACAAAACTCTATCTTATACCCTGACAAGAACACAAAGATAAATAAAATCTAGATTCAGCTCTTGAGGGGTTCATAATTTAGTGGCAGTGATAGACATGAGCACATGTAATTATGATGCAAAATATAAGTATTAGGAGAAGATATAAATAAAACACAAGATTGCAGAGGTAGTAATGATTAATTTTGGACTCAGGATCATGTAAAATTAGTTCATGGGTTGATAAGTAAACCCTAATAATTCCCAATGAAATCACTTCTCTATACTGTCAAGATAAGTATACTATACTATTAATGATTTCTTTTATATTTTTTTTAATTTTTTTATTTTTTACAGACAGAGAGACAGAGGGAGAGAGAGAGAACACCAAGTAAGGGAGAGGGGCAGAGGGGGGGAGAGAGAGAAAACCCTAAGCAGGCTCCACACTCAGTGTAGAGTTCAATGCAGGGCTCAATCCCACGACCTTGGGATCATGATGGGGGCTGAAATCAAGAGTCAGCCATCCAACTGACTGAACCACCCAGGTGCCCCTATTATTAATGATTTCTAATCAGAAAGGGAAACCAAATGTTGCAAAATGTTACACCCACCCTGCCAAAGCAAAGCAGAGAGTTTCACAACAATCCAATAACTTTGGTGCCTGTTCATACTAACAGTGAGGATTATTCAGATAATGTGGGGGTTTTGTCATTGTTTTTATTATATTGTTACATCATTGTTGTTACATGACATTTTGCCATAATGAACTAGATTGACTACTGGTATAACTTAAAATTCATCAGGTTTTAAGAGTCCTTTATCATCTTAAATTAAAAGATAAATTAAAATTTTCCCCTAATGCAGCACTGCTATTAAAAAACAAAAACAGGGGGGCGCCTGGGTGGCGCAGTCGGTTAAGCGTCCGACTTCAGCCGGGTCACGATCTCACGGTCCGTGAGTTCGAGCCCCGCGTCAGGCTCTGGGCTGATGGCTCAGAGCCTGGAGCCTGTTTCCGATTCTGTGTCTCCCTCTCTCTCTGCCCCTCCCCCGTTCATGCTCTGTCTCTCTCTGTCCCAAAAATAAATAAAAAAACGTTGAAAAAAAAAATTAAAAAAAAAAAAACAAAAACAAAAACAGGCTGCAGGTCAAATTTAGCCCACAGGCCTATTTGGCCAACCTCTGGTTTATAGCAAAGGTGCTAAAACTTTTTAGTCTAGTTCGTCGAATGTAATTGGGTCATAACTCTAGATGCAAATTGACCTTTAAGTTCTCAGAACAAACAATACCATAACTGGCTGCCAAGCTGTACCTAGTGCAATCCAAATGCACTGGCAAGCATCAAAGACTCATAGGATGTTTATACTTTATGGATAAGATACTCATCATCTGCCTGCCTGAACCTCTGATTCCCCCCAAAGCATGCATCATCACAGAAGCTACATTCTTTTCATTCTCCATTCTGATCCAAACTCCTTACTTCGGATGACTTCAAGGCATTGCATAACCTAACACAAACTTTATCTCCTTTGGCTAGATTTTACAAGGAAAGTACTCATAAGTTATTACCATACATATACCACATACCATGATTACTAAACATATCTATTGTACTAGTGGAGCCAAATATTTAATAACTGATATAGAGGTCACCTTTATTTTGTTTTATTCTAATAAACTATAGTACATACATACTATGGGATAGTACTACATCCCATAGTACTTTTTTTTTAATGTACATTAAAAAAAAACATATAAACCTTCAGCAAACTAGGGATAGAGGGGAACTTCCTCCACCTGATAAAAGAATATGTACAAAAAACCTGCAGCTAACATAATTAATGATGAGAAACTTGATGCTTTTCCACTAAGATCAGAACAAGGCAAGGATGTACCCTCTCACTACTCCTATTCAACATCATACTAGAAGTACTAGCTAATGCAATAAGAAAAGGAAAAACATGATATACATATGGGGAAGAAAGAAATAAAACTGTCTTTGTTCACAGAGGACAGGACTGTCTATGTAGAAAACCCCAAAGAATCAATAAATAAACAAAAAAATTCCTAGAACTAAAGTGATTACAGGAAGATTACAGGATACAAGGTTAATATACAAAAATTAACTCTATCTTACATGCCAGTGATGACCAACTGGAATTTGAAATTTTAGAAAATACATACCATTTACATTAGCACCAAAAGAAATTAAATATTGAGGTATAAATCTAACCAAATATGCAGAAGATCTATATGAGGAAAACTATAAAATTCTCATGAAAGAAATTAAAGAGTATCTAAATAAATGGAGAATTATTCCATGCACATGAGTAAAAAGACTCAATATTGTCAAGATGTTAGGTCTTCTCAACTTGATCTATAGATTCCACACAATCCCAATCAAAATCCCATTAAGTTATTTTGTGGATATTGATAAGCTGATATTAAGGTTTATATTTAGAGTGGGAAAAAAGGCCAGAGTTGCCAATGCAATTGAGAACAAAGTTGGATGACTGAAACTACCCAACTTCAAGATTTATTATAAAGCTACCATAATTGAGACAGTGTAGTATTGGTTAAAAAAAAAAAAAAAATAGACAAATGGACCAATGGAAATAAGTAGGGAGCCCAGAAACAGACACATACAAATATAGTTAATCTTTGACAAAGGAGCAAAAGCCATGCAATGGAGAAAAATAGCCTTTTAACAAATGGTGCTGGAACAATCAGACATTCACATGCAAAAGAAAAAAAAATCTAGACCCAGATCTTAATCTTTCACAAAAACTAACTCAAACTTTTAAAGGTAAACCCATAAAACTTCTACAAAGTACCACAGGAGAAAATTTAGGTGACCTTAGGTTTGGCAATGGCTTTTTAGATACTACCTCAAAGTGCAATCCATAAAAGAAAAAACTGGTAACTTAAACTTCATTACAATTAAAAACGTCTGCTCTGCAAAAGACACTGTAAAGAGCATATAAGAAGACAAGCCACGGACTGGGAGAAAATACTTATAAAAGACATCTGATAAAGGACTGCTATCCCAAATACACAAAGGACTCTTAAAATTCAACAAGGGGCACCTGGGTGACTCAGTGGGTCAATTGTCTAACTCTTGATTTCAGCTCAGGTCATGATCTGATGGTCATGAGACCGAGCCCCATGTTGGGCTCCACACCAGGAATTGGAGCCTGCTTAAGATTCTCTCTCTCTCTCTCTCTCTCTCTCTCTCTCTCTCTTTCTCTCTCTCTCTCTCTCTGCCCCTCCCCCAGCTAACACTCTCTCTCTCTCTCTCTCTCTCTCTCTCTCTCTCTGAATAAAAAATAAATACTTTAAAAACCTCAACAAGAAAAAAATCCAATTTAAAAATGGACAGGGGTGCCTGGGTGGCTCAGTCAGTTAAGCGTCCAACTTCGGTTCAGTTCATGATCTTGCAGTCCTGAGTTCGAGACCCACATTGGGCTCTGTGCTGACAGCTCAGAGCCTAGATAGAGCCTGGAGCCTGCTTCGGATTCTGTGATGCCCTCTCTCTCTGACACTCCGCCACTCATGCTCTGTCTCTCTCTCGCAAAAAAATAAATAAATGTTAAAAGAAATGTTTTGGGGCGCCTGGGTGGCTTAGTCAGTTAAGTGACCAACTTCAGCTCAGGTCAGGATCTCATGGTTCATGGGTTCAAGCCCAAGTCGGGCTCTGTGCTGAATGCTTGCTCAGAGCCTGGAGCCTGCTTCAGATTCTGTGTCTCCTTCTCTCTCTGCTCCTCCCTTGCTTGTGCTCTGTCTCACTCTGTCTCTCAAAAATAAAAAAATGTAAAAAAAAAAAAAAAAAAATTTGTAACAACAAGATAGCACTATATACCTACTAGAAAGGCTAAAATCCAAAACACTGACAGCACCAAATGCTGACAAGGATGTAAAGCAACAGGAGCTCCCATTCACTGTTGGTAAGAATGCAAAATGGTACAACCACTTTGGAATAGTTTGGCAGTTTCTTATAAGATGAAACATACTCATACCACATGATCCAACAATCATGGCTCTTGATATTTACCCAAAGTTAAAAGCATGTCTACACAAAACTGGTACAAGAATGTTTATAATAGCTTTATTAATAATTACCAAAACTTGGAAGCAACCAAGTTATTCTTCAATAGGTGAATGGTTAAACAAACTGTTGTACACCCATGCAATTGAATATTATTCAGCACTGAAAAGAAATGAGCTATCCAGATATGGAGGGACCCTAAGTGCATACTGCTAAGTGAAAGAAGCGAATTTGAAAAGGATACATACTGTATAATTCCTTTCCATATACATACTGTATATGACATTCTTGGGAAAGCAAAACTATGAAGACACCAAAAAGATAAGTGACTGTTAGGGGTTCAGGAGGGAGGAAGAGATAAACGGGCAGAACACTGGGGACTTTTAGAGCAGTGAAATTATTCTGTAAGATACTAGAACTGTTGCAAACACACATTACAGATTTCTCAAAACCCATAGAATATACGAGAAAATGAATCCTGATGTAAAGTATGGACTTTGGTTATCTATACTGGCTCATTGATTACAACAAATGTGCCGTACTAATACCAAAAGTTAACAACAGGGTAAACCTGGAGAGTAGGGCACGTGTATATATATGGGAATCCTCTGTACTTCCCACTCAATTTTCCTATAAACCTAAAACTGCTCAAAGAAATAAAGTATATTAATTTTTTTAAAAGAATATTTTAAGATATATCAGCTACTTGGAGATATTTCCATGATATACTAATAAGTGAGAAGAATAAGATGCAGACTATAAGCTGATCCATTTTTATAATCACACCAACATTTTGGACACTGGTTACTTGGGAAGTTGGGAGAAGAGAATGAAAATGATTAAAAACTTACTGACAGGGGCACCTGGGTGAGCGTCCCAACTTCGGCTCAGATCATGATCTCACAGTTTGTGGGCTCCAGCCCCCTGTTGGGCTCTGTGCTGACAGCTCAGAGCCTGAAGCCTCCTTCGGGTTCTGTGTCTCATTCTCTCTCTGCCCCTCCCCTACTTGTGCTCTCTGTCTCTCAAAATTAAATAAATGTTAAAAAAAACAATTAAAAAGAAAAAACTCACTGACAGATCAAACCTTGAGCGAAACTATAAATAAAAATCTGAAGTTGAAGTAATAAAAAAGCCCCTGAAGCAAGGAGAAGCCATCTCAGCATAGATTGGGTAGGACCAGCCCACTCTGGGGCAGTGAGAAGAACCTGGTACCAGACCCACTGGCTGGAAACCAGAGACAGAGCAAAGACCACTTGTTTCCTTATTAATTAGTTTAATACAACCATATGGAGATAACCATAGAGAATCCTCATTTTTTAAATTCTATCAATTTTGTTTGTCAACCATCCTACAAGTTCCAAAGCAAACATATACATAAAATGAAGCCTAGATTTCAGCTCTTTAACGAATCCCCTTAGCCTGGAAAAAAAAAAAAAAAAAATTGTCTGGTTTTTAATGAACCAAAATAGTTCAGGCTTAAGTTCCAGCATTATATTAATAGAAATCCCTTGGTTCATATCTTGCCCCTGGAAATGCATATTTAAATTTATGCAGCTTATTCCTTAAATCGGGCGTGCATTGTCCCGTAAGTACTGCAGCAGAGAGCGACCTAATCTTATTCGTCCAACTCCTAATTTTCACCAAAAAATAATTACTCCCTTTTATTCCACTTAACAAAATAAATCCACAGAGCTTCGTAGTATCAGCCTAATCCTGAAGAAGAAGAAGAAGAAATGTTTTTGGTTTTTGAGGGTTTTTTCAGTTTCTTAAAATAAAAAGTTATCTGCAAGGGGCTCCTCAGCCCTCCTTTTACATGCAGAGGCAGCTGGGTGCAGTTTCTACTCTTGGAGGTCTGCTGTCTCCCAGCAACCTGGCTCCGGTTGTCAGGGAGAGACCCCGCCTGAGCCGGGGCTGTTATCAGGCCCGCTGCAGTCCTCGGTGGGGGGAGTCGGGAGCTCTGCGCAGCGCTTCTTCATGCCAGTGCACACGTCTCGGTGTGCAAGGAATGCTAAGTGGTTAGCTAGGAACTCTGGGGACCAGCAGGAGTTGCTGCAGAGGGCTTACTGCTAGATGACATAGCTCCTTATGAATTGGCTCTCAAAAAGAGATAAGGAAATGGAGGTTTTCGGCAATGCAGTGTTTTCTCCGGGGCTCTATTTGACAGCTGGCTACTCCATTCTGCAAACCCTAACGTGGTTTTCTTTTCATCTGCTAACTACAGTACATTCAGGATTTTTTCACTTTAGCTTTCATTTTCTCCAGCTGGAAAGTTATGCATTCCCTCACAGTATTTCATTTTCATGACTCTTGCCTTTTGGGTAAAATCTGTTAAAATATCTTTTTTATTTTTTTAGTTGGCCAAGGAGTAAGTTTTGGTCTCATGTGAACAATGCTTTTTAATTCTTCACAGTGCATTTGACCTAAGCAAAGTATAAATTACCTAACAGTAAACTACTAATAAAAATAATCAAAGGTAAAATAGGAAAAAGTTACAGAAGAAAATTCAACACTAATGTTATTACTTTACCATGGTAACATGGTGAAAAGAATTCATTTTCTATATATGCTCGGGGAAGACATTCAATGTTTCTAAATTTTATTCTTCATTTTATAAAAATGTAATGATAATACATTCATTGGAACATACTGTAACTCTGCATTTCTTCCAGTTTCACTATTACCAATCTTTCTTATATTATAATGCAAATTTAATACACTTACTCAACAACAAGCTAGTAGATTAGAAATATACCCTGCTGAGAAACACTGCAGATATGCTCATACTAAGGAACCATGTCTTTCTTTATGAAGGACAATAACCTTATTTGACCTCTCATAAAAGACTCAGCTTACAGAAGAGATCCCAGCTAACCCAGAGGATATGGTGGTCTTTGGTCAAGGTAAAATCAAGCATTTGGCATTGTTAAAAAAATAAGACATTTGGCTCAAAATGGAGTCGCTTATGCAAAGCCCCACACCACCAATCCAAGACTTAACCTACAGTTCTGGCTGTCCCAGAAATGAAATCTTAAACCAGTCAATCAGGAATTGCCTGATCAGCACTAGTTAACTAGTTTGCCATTGCCTAGAGGAACATATCCTTGCAATAACCAACCCGCTCTTTTGCCTAGTATAACTTCCTTGTTCCCATTCCCTTCGCCTGTAAAAGCCCTTCATTTGTGTACAAGCTCCTTGAAGCTCCTTTCTATCTGCTAGATCAGATGCTGCCCAACTTGAGTCAACTTTTGCTCAAATAAACTCTTAAAAAAATTAATATGTCTCAGTTTATCTTCTAACAGGATCATGAGTCAAAGTAGTCAAGTATCTCATCAAATGGGAAGAACATTTTGATAGGACATCCAGGGGAAAGATACCAGAAAACCAAGCAGCTTAGCCACTGTAATCTAAGCAAGACCTCTGGCCATGCCAGCAGGGCACCATAACCAGACTAAGAGTTCAGGAACCACCAGGGAGAAAAATAGCAATCACTGAGCTCCACATATATTACATGAACTCAACTTTCACCTCCCTAGGGAGACACAGTGGAATGAAAGTGCAAAACAAGGCCCCAAAGCCCTAGCTCCACCACAAACTCCAAGAACAATCGAAGTTGAAACTGCTCCCAAAAGGCAACATGGAAGGGGAAGAAGTGAGTTGAGCCTTGAAAGACCCAGGAAGATTTACATGGGCTGTGAGGAAGAAAGCAAACGTCCTGGAAGAAAGGAACTAATCGGAGTCAGCTGAGGGTGTGGGGCATGGGCGGTGCAGAGCTCAGGAACACTGAGGTTAACAAGTTACAGGAAGTTTCTAACTCCAGGATGAAAAGTGTCATCACGTTAGCTAGGACGCAACAGAAATTACTCAAATCAGATGGCTGCAAGCTATCAGTAGAAGGGAGGAGAGGGAAAAGACAAAAGGAAGGAAGGAATGTGTTCCGTTTTTTGAAAATCAGCAGTTCCTGCCAAGGAGATGCCCAGATACGCGTTTGCCCAATCACTCCTCACGTGAGCCAGCTTGAGTGGGTTGGAGCTAATGATCTGTGCAAAAGCCCCTGAGTTATCCTGAAGTTACCTTTTAGTTCATTATACTACTAAGACCTCCTCCTGTGGGTGGAGTTTCCTGCCATTTTTTGAACATACATTGTATGCACTACCATACTGACATGCTAGGCATGTGCAATCGAACCGAAGTGCCTAATTAATAAAATATGTATAAGTTCCTTATGTATATGTTAGCTCCCTGCCCCCATTCCCAATACACCAAATAAAAGCTTCCTGTGCTAACCCCATGGGGAGAAAGTACTTTGAGAGCTATGACTCTGTCTCCTTACTTATAACAATAAAAAGTTCTCTGCTTTCAATACTTCTTTGGGTTGTGTTCAACTTGCAGCCAAAGTGCAACTGAACTTGCCTTGAGTTCAGTTACAATCGCACCGATCACATAGTCACTGTTATTTCCTACGCAGTGGTAGTATGAAATTTGAGGTTTAAACAGATGTCTAATAGCGGTGCTCACAGTAAACTGAGAAGGATAAAGGCAGAGACCAAGGAAAGTGTGATGGTTATTTTATGTGTCAACTTGACCTGGCTAAGGGATACCCAGATGATGAGGAAAATCTTCTTTATGGGTGTGTCTGATGCTCTCAAACTGGGAATTTATGATGGAAAAGAGACGAAAGAATAGGATAGAGGCCCCACGACTTTCACTCATCATGCATTTACACTCTGAACCCATCTTTTGCAGAATTCAGTCTCTCATACTTCATCAGAGTTCTAAGATTTTGGCTGGCACAAGATGACAGGGTCGGCCAGCTGCTGTGGCATGGGAAGGGATCGGGCCATCTGCCGGGTTGGCAGGACACTGGGGTCTATGAAGGGGCAGACCAAGCCTAGCAAAGAGACCTCCACTCTGGTCCTTGCTGAAGGCCTGGAGGCCTCTGGTACTCTTGGGGCCCATGTCACAAACTGATGTCTCCTCACCCAACTAGCTCCCCATTCCTTGCCTCAGCTGTCCTCACTCTCCTCCCTTCCCCAGAGCATCTTTCCCAACCATTGCTGCAGATTCCTAACAAATCCCAGCTAGGAGATTTAAAGATGAGGGGGCTCCTCATCATTTATCCTGGCAAGTAGAAGAGTTTACTACTGGTCACAAGAATGATTGGTAAGACAGTCTGAAATCAGCCCAAGTCTATCACCGCTAGTGAAAAAATTATTTAGAGTATATATCGCAGGGACAAAAGATCAGCTATGTTAGCTTCTCTGTGTCATCCTGGTCACACAATGTTCACACAAAAAGACCACCTTTAGCCAACATTAACCATACTTTACCTGATATCCATACACCATAACTGAGTGCCTGATGTGGGTAGTGTCCTCTGTGAACCGTTACGGACTAAGGAATAAAACAGGATCACCCATGGCCAGTGCCCCCCTTTAAGGAGTGAAACATGGCTCCTCCCTCTGGACAGCCTTCTTTTTTTTTTTTTTTTTTTTAAGTTTATTTTTGAGCGAGAGCGAGAGAGAGTGGGGAAGGGGCACAGAGAGAAGGGGACAGAGGATCTGAAGCGGGCTCTGCACTGACAATAGAGAGCCCGCTATGGGACTTGAACCCACAAACTGCAAGACCATGACCTGAGCCAAAGTTGGACACTTAACCAACTGAGCCACCCAAGCACCCCAGAACAGCCATCTTTCGAGGTAGCTCTCCCTCATATGAGGAGAAAAGATATTGATTTAACAACATGGGTAGTAGAACAATATCTAAGTAACAATGTGAAATCCAAGAGGAGGATTCATGAAATAGTGCATAATTATCTGTCCAGAAGAAAAGAAAGGGATCACTTAGGTTGTAAAGAAAAGGGAACCAGGGCAAGTTTTGAGGAAGAGGTAGCATAAGGATATATGGAAAACAATATTTCACCTGGGCAAGCATTTAACAAACATTTAATGAATGGCTAAATGAAAACACCGGTATATGAAACCCACTTGGGTAGAATCACATGAGCAGCTCGAAAGACAAAACACTGAAACACATGTTAGCCAGAGGCAAGGTGGGAAGAAAGGCTGGGACAGTAAGGATCATCAGATCAGGAGAGGTATGGAATACCCTTATGCCAGGGACTTCAGGGAAACACTGAGGGTTCTGAAACAGAGGGTAAAATAAAGAGCTGTAGACAAGATGCAAAGAGGAGAAATAATAGCTCTGTGTCCTACAATTTAGAAATTAATCACACATTGGGGAAAATTTTTCTAAAAGGAAAACTGTTTTCTATCATTTTCTTTTAAAAGTCTATGTACATCACTCAAAATAAAAGAAATACACATAATGCCTTCTACATAATAGTGGAAGGAATTTGTCCCCAAAGATCTTTTCTTTGTATAAATGATGCCACCACAATTGATGCTTCAATAAAAATGAATATTTATGAAATGTAAAATGACTTGGATTAACTTATTCCAATTTCACCCTCTAAATTTAGATTTTTAAATCACGCCAAAATGTAGATTTTGATTACAAAAGCAAGTTGGGAAGGAAAAAAAAAAAAAAGACTTACTTGACAAGAAAAAGAGCAAAATTTAAAAAACAGAATTTGAAATAGGGATGACAAAAGATGACAGAAAGGTGGTCAATTAAACTAAAAACCGCAGAAAAGGATCATCCTCAGAGCAGAGTTCTTTAACTCAATAATGCAGTCACTTATCAAGAATCAAGTTACACGAAAGCCCAAAGGAAAATCTCCCACTTGTGTGTCCCATCCATCTTCAGCTCACTGCACAGCCCTCTCCCCAGCTTTTAGTTTCTTAGCTATCCTTTCAGAGTTTCTTTGTGCATACATCTTATTATTTTCCTCCCTGTTCACACAAAAATTAGCATACCATACAACACTGTTCTGACCTTGCTTTTCTCACTTAACGCTATATCTTGGCAATCGCTCCACACCCATTCATATAGATTTTCCACGTTCTTTTTTACAGCTGCATATTCCATTGTGAAGACGAACCACAATTTATTTAACTAGCCCCTATTGATGGGCATTTGGGTTGTTTCCAATCTTTGGCTACTGCAAACAAAGCTGCAGTGAATAACCTGGTATAGTCATCATTTGGCATGCATGCAAGTGTATCTGTAGGATAAATTCCCAGAATTGAATTCCTGGGTCAAAAGGTATATGCATTTAAATTTTTTACAGATATTGCCAAATTGCCTTCTGTAAGAGTTGAGCCAATTTACACTCTCGCCAGCAATGTACAAGAGTGCCTTTTTCCTTAAGGATTTACCAACAGAGTGTACCATCAAAGTTCTGGATTTCTGCCAATCTGAAAAATGAAAAATGGTGTTTGCATTCTCCTCATTATGAGAGAAGTTGCTCACTCTTTTATATGTTTAAGAGCCAATTGTACCTCCTTTTCTATAAACTATCTGTTCATAACCTCTGCCTATTTTTATAATGGATGTTGGTGTTTTCTTATTAATTTCTAGGAGCTTCTTACATATTAGGGAGAATAGTCCTTCTCTTATAAGTTGCAAATATTTACCCCAGTCTTTCTTTTGAATTTGTTTACGGTAATTTTTGCCATGAGAAGATTTTTATTTTGATGTGATCTAACTTATCAATTTCTTAAGTCTTCTGATTTTCAAGTCATAGTTAGAAAGGCTTTCCTTACTCCAAGATTATAAAGGAATTTTTAGGAATTCTCCTTTTCTAACATTTACTTGTTTCATTTCTTTTTAAATTTTTATTTATTTTTGAGACAGAAAGAGACAGAGCATGAGCAGGGGAGGGGCAGAGAGAGAGGGAGACACAGAATCTGAAGCAGGCTCCAGGCTCTGAGCTGTCAGCACAGAGCCCAACGCGGGGCTCGAACTCACAGACTGTGAGATCATGACCTGAGCTGAAGTCGGACACTTACCAACTGAGCCACCCAGGCACCCCTGTTTCATTTTTACATGTAACTAAATGGAGAAACAGTAGAGTAGATAACATCACAAACTCTAGAGCCAAACCGCCCACATTCTTGTTCCAGATCCACCATTTATTAGCTATGTGACCTGGGATAAGTCACCTATCTCTATGGGCCTGCTTCCAGATCAACAAATGAGGATAATAATAATTACCACATTGGGGGGGGGGGTTATTGTGAGGATTAAATGTCTTGGTAAAAGTAATTACTAGAGTGTCTGACATACAGTAAGCACTCAATAAACATGAGCTATTGTCAAATATCTCTTTAAAACTTATCCTGGTTTAAGATGTGAAATACAGATCCAACTTTCTTTTTCCATATGGCTACCCAGTTGTCCCATAGCCATTTTTTGAATATTCCATCTTTTCCCCACTGATTTAAGATATCTCCTTTATGATATACTACATCCCCATAGGTATTTAAGAATTTCTCATCTTTCTATTCTGCTCCATTGACCTATCTATTCATGGACAAGTATCACATTGATTTAATTATCGAACTTTACTTTTACTATATGGTAGGGCTAGTTGCCCCTCTTTGCTCTTCTTTAACAGTTACTGTAACTCTTCCTGTTTATTTTTCCCTATGAATTTTTATTAATTTTTTTTAAGTAGGCTTCACACCGAGCACAGAACCCCCACACTGAGCTTGAACTCAGGACCCTCAGCTCTTGCTACGTTTATTCATAAATTTTAACTTTTTTGGTTGATATTATAAATGGAGTGTTTTCTTCCATATATTTTCTAACAAGTTGTTTACACAGAGTAAAACTCTTGGTTGTTGTCTAGTATATATCCTGATACCATACTATTAATTCTCTTAGATTTTCCAGGTATATAATCTCATCATCTGCAAGTTAGTGTCCGTTTTACCTTTTCTTTTCCAATTTGTACATTTCTAATTGCCTTCTCCTATATAAATGCATTAGCTACCACTTACAAAACAATGCTAAATAATAACACCAATCACCCAGAGTAGGCCTAGTCATGCTTTAACCCACTTTAGGCAGCCTTGGAAAAGTTGCACAGTAAAGAAGTTTGAAGATGTGAATCTCACCTATCAGGCCACAGTAGTAGCCTATAAAAAGATGAAAATTTTCTCAACTTCAAAAAAAATTACAATAATCCAATTAAAAATTGGGTACAAGACATGAACAGACTTTTCTCCAAAGAAGGCATACAGATGGCAACAGACACATGGAAAAAATGCTCAACATCACTCATCATCAGGGAAATGCAAATCAAAATTGCAATGAGATATCACCTCACATCTGTTAGAATGGCTAAAATCAAAAACGCAAGAAACAAGTGTTGGTGAGGATGTGGTGAAAAAGGAACCCTCAAGTACTGTTGATAGAAATGCAAACTGGTACAGCTACTAGAGAAAACAATATGAAGATCCCTCAAAAAATTAAAAATAGAATTACCATATTATCCAGTAATTCTACTACTAGGTATTTATCCAAAGAAAACAAAAACACTAATTCAAAAAGACACATGCAGTCCTCTGTTTATTGCAGCATTATTTATAATAGCCAAATTATGGAACCAATCCAAGTATCCATCAATAGGTGAATGGATAAAGAGGATGTGGTTTTATATACGTATACACATATACACAACGGAATAGTATTCAACCACAAAAAAGAATGAGATCAAGGCACCTGGGTGGCTCAGTTGGTTAAGCATCTGACTTGTGATTTCAGCTTAGGTCACGATCTCAGGGTTTGTGGGATCAAGTCCCACATCGGACTCCATGCTGACGGCACAGAGCCTGCTTCGGATTCTCTCTCCCCCCACCCTCTCTGCCCCTCCCCACTCATATTCGTTCTCTCTCTCTCTCTCTCTCTCAAAATAAATAAACTTTAAAAAAAAGAAAATTTAAAAAATGAATGAGATCTTGCCATTTGCAACAACATGGATGGATCTAGAGAGTATAGTGCTAAGTGAAGTAAGTCAAGGAAAGGTAAATACCATATGATTTCACTAATATGTGGAATTTAAGAAACAAAACAAAGAAAATAAGAGACAAATCAAAAAACAGAGTCTTAAATATAAAGAACAAACTGATGGTTACCAGAGAGAAGGTGGGCGGGGGAGATAAAATAGGTGAAGGCAATTAAGATGAGCGCTGAGTGAAGTACTAAATTATTGAATCACTATATTGTACACCTGAAACTAACATAATACTAGATGTTAACTGCACTAGAATTAAAATAAATTTTAAATAAAAAATTTTTAAACATGAAAATTTTCTTAACACAAAAAGTTAAGATTAAAGCTAAGATAGGGATGCCTGGGTGGCTCAGTTGGGTGGCTCAGTTGGTTAAGCATCTGACTTCAGCTCAGGTCATAATCTCACAGTCCATGAGTTTGAGCCCCGCACCAAGCTCTGTGCTGACAGCTCAAGCCTGGAGCCTGCTTCAGAATCTGTGTCCCCCTGCGCTCTCTCTGCCCCTCCCCTGCTCGTGCTCTGTCTTGCTCTGTCTCTCAAAAATAAATAAAACGTTAAAAAAAATTTTATAGAGATTAAAGCTAACATGATAACCTTAACAACAAAAGCATTTAGTAATGGGGCATACCAGCTACTAGGCTGAGCAAGAGTGGACCATCTCCACATTTTTCCCGGATTAGGACTTCAGTGGGAATTTCTATGTTTCTTCATTAAGCATGATGTTGGCCTTTGAGCAGAAATAGATTTATTATATCATGTTATGGAAGTAGCCATCTGTGTTATTATCAAGAATAGTTGTTAAAGGTAGTCAAATGACTTTTCAGCATCCAGATGACAGTTATATCATTTTTCTTCATAGATCAATTAAATGATGAATTATATTAATAGATTTCCTAATACTGACCCATCCTTACATTCTGGAACTCCCATTGCTGGGCTCTGTTCACTCATATTTATTTAGCAGTTTTTCATCAATATTCATAAGTGAGACAGGTCTGCAGTTTTCTTTTTTTTGTGCAATCTTTATCAGGTTTGGTTTTAATATTATACTTACTGCTTAAAAAGAATCTGACAATTCTTTTAGTTTAAATACGATTGGAATAATCTGCTCTTTAAATATTTAGTAGAAGTGTCAGTGTAAAACTGTCTGAACATGATGCTTTGAGAGGAGGCAACTCTGACAACTTCATTTCTGCTAGAAAAATCATTGTGTTTAGATTTCCTAAATGTTTCCGGTTTCAGTTTGGGTCAGTTATATTTTCCTAAAAATTATCTATTCCATCCAAGTTTTCGAATTTATTTTCAAAGAGTTAAATAAACAGTCTCTCATGAGTCTTTAAATTTTCAATTTCTATTACTCCCCCCTTTCAGTTGCTAATTTTGTATATTTGTACTTTTTCCCTTTTTTCTTTATTAGACAGCTACAACTCATAAATTTGTACTTTTTCTTTATTAGACAGCTACAGCTCATAAATTTCATTGTCATAGTTCAACTGTTTTTCAAAGAGGCGCCTTTTGGACTACTCATATTGTTCTACTGTTTTTCTATTTATATTTAAAGTTCTTAAAAGAGGACACCATGGGCAGGTGTTCTACATCTCTTCCTCTCTCCAAAAAAGACCACAGTAATATAGTGAAGACTATAGAACAGTGTTCACCTAGTGAACACTAAGAATATAAAGGCAAGAAAGTAGAGATCACATAGGAGCTGTCAGTGTTATCTTGAATGATATCTCCAAATCCCAAACATCTGATCAAAAAAACAGATTAGCAATATCTTCAATAGGCAAAACAAACCAAAAACAAAGTGCTATTAGGAAAAAAAAAAAAAACTGGGCTTTTAGAGTAATTAATTCACTGGAAATAAGATTAGTTCTAACTATAATAAATTCACATTTTAACAACATAGGAGACACTCTGAGGTTTTAATTATAAGCCTTCCACCTCCTGCCTGTCTCTAGCAATTAATTGCCCACCATTTCAGTTCAACAAGCATGAATTCCACTTTTCCCCAAAGTTCTCTGAGTATTGCTGTCTAGTCAGGCACTAAAACAGAGAGAGACTGCCTCCACATAGAAGATCAGGCAAACTGCTCACATGCCCTGCCAGCCAGCCAATGCTGTCCAGGACCCGCCACTAACCTGAACAGAGTGTGCCTCAAATGAGGCAGTCCAGTCCAAGTTTAGTTGTAACCAATCACCCAAAATAGGACGACTCATGTTTTGATCCACTATAGGTCGCCTGGGAGAAACTAAGCATTAAAGAAGTTTGAAAGATTGAATCTTAACCTTCTTGCAAAGTAGAAATCTACTATTAGGCCACAGTTTATTAAAAAAAAAAAAAGTGTTAAGTTTCCCTACGAATATCAAAAAAAGGTAGGATTAAGGCTAAGATGTAACTCTTCACACGAAAAATATTTGGTAATAGTGCACAAAGACAGAGCCTTGTACTAAGCTGAACCAAAGACACTAAATAAGACTTATCTTCTAAAATCAAAAGGTGATGCTTTTATCACAGAAATTTTGAGAGTCAGGGCACAAATAACAGACACAGAAACAACAAAGAGAAGTGAAGGGCTGTTAAACAGATTGGAGGCTGGGGCAGAGATGAATTTGACTTTCAAAACAATATTATTAAATCCATAAGCTTCAAGCTTACAGCCACCAAAACCTACCAAGGAGGTAATACTATCCTGCCCATTTCTGGGGCCAATCTGAGAACCTTCAACAATCTGTCAAAGCAGGAGTTGTACAAGAAGTGGGGATTGGACCGGCTGCAATCTAAAACTGAAATATTTGGGGGGGGGGGGGAAGAGTTACAACAGCAAAGCAATAAGGACATAGGCACTGCATATACATATGCATTGTAGGCTTAGCCTTACACCCAAAAAAAGCAGTTCACTGGTCTAGATACAGAGGTATATGCATGATTATATAAAAAGACAAGATGGAAGAGCCTGGAACAGAACCAGGCCCTGAGGTTTTCTGTTAGATTTATTAGGTGGATATGACAAATAAATCATTGGCTCATTTCCATCATGTTGGTTACTCTTTTACCAAAAGTGTCATTTATGTACCAGGTAATTGATTGGGAACACTTTGGTTAAGATTAAGCAGAACTAAATTTTGGTCAAAGCTAATCTTGAACCAGTTTGCAGCTCTGAACAAGATGTTTGTGTTCATTTGTTTGTTTTTTAGATTTCTGGGAGGGCATACCAAAACACCCATAGTGTGTAAAGAGTAAGTTCAGGACAAGCTGAGGATGTGCAACACTGAAAAAGCACTACCTTTAAGTATCCATTTATGAATACTGGTTTGTAAAAATATATATAATTTATTTTTAAAAATAAAATTGTAAAAAAAATTGTAAAGTGTAAAAAATATTATTTTTAAAATAAAAGTTTAAAATTAATTCTCTGAGCCAAAAAAGAAACAAATTTTTAGGGCTGGCTATGAGTTGGGGTTGAAGTGAGGGAAGCGTAAGAAGTAGAACTGCTAATGTAGATGGAGAAACAAGGCACATAGTGTCAGTTTCCAAACTGCCTCAAATCCAAAAAAACTCTACCTCTCCCCCTCTCATACTGATTAGTGTGTACTATACGCAGAGCCTCGCTGTGACCTCCTCCTATATATACCCAATAATTCTTTAAGGAAAAGAAAAACAGAATTCCTAAAAATTTTTAAATGTAGGATTTATCTTGGCATTGAGCCATATGTAGAGGACTAATCACCCTTTAATCCTTCAACAACTCTTAACACAGTGGTTTACAAACTATGACGTGTTTGTTTAAAGTACAAATTGCCAGGGCCACACTCTGAGAAGCACTGCACCAAGGTAATTCTACTTAAAGTATGGTCCCCTTCTGCAACAGAAAATGAGGCTTAAGCTTTACGAAAAGAACCTTTAGAGTAGTTTAACATTACTGGGCACCCAAGCATTTTTCTGACTTTTTTTTTCTTACTGTATTTTCCAAAAGTATTGGTATGAGATTGGAAAATGTTTAACTTTGTAAGGCACAGCTCTAAAGCGGACACCTCCGCACTACTGACTCAAACACGGGCAGACCCGCAAGGACGGGGCTAGGGGCAGCTCCCGCCAATTAGGAGAAACCGGGCAGTCAAGGAGAATAACAGAAGCCCGAGGGTAATTCTTGCAACCAGTACAGTGGACTGAGATACAATTTCAAAGCTGCAATTTTCATCGTTCTGTATCATTCCATTGCTTCTAGTGACAACACGGCACCATCGCTGCAAGTGGCCACTATTCCAGCGAACCGTGCACAAAAGAGGAGGCACAGAAGCCGGCACTGAGGGCACACGCACCTGTGAGCAAGATCGGAAATCAGGTCAGCGCTTTTCCTACCCAAAGTTGGGAGCCACCGGGGTATTTGCACTCTAGGTGAGTTTTACCAACATACTAGATTCCATCAACGTGCTACATGCTGTTTAAGAGAGTGAGAAGCCAAACAAAGAAAGAGGACCGAAGACCCCTCCGCCCCCCCTCCCCTAGCGAAGCCTCTTCGCGCTTGCGCAGACCCCAACCTAGCTAATCCGCCCGAAGCCGGCCCTCCGCTCTCTTCCGGGAGGGCGGAGGACGCGCAGCCACAGGGCGCTGACGCGCATGCGCAGCGACGAAGACCGTGCTTCTGCGCGTGCCTGAGTCCTTACCCGCGACGGGGATCGGCTCCTTCCGGCCCGGCAATGCCTCCTGGGGGCTGACGATCTTAGAGGCGGAGTCGCCCATTCTCGGGACAGGAAAGAGGCTGTGGAAAAGCTGGCTAGCTCTCTTGGTGGCCAAGAGCATGGGCGGGCCGCTGGCCGACGGGCGGAACGGCGCGGTCGAGAGCGGAGCGGCTGCTGCGGAGTGGGCGGCTGGCGCCCGGCAGTGGGACCGGCGTGCACTGGGCCGCGCTGCAGGCAGGGGGTCCGCCGAGGCCGCTTGCGCTGCGGACTGTGGCCGCTGCCGACCCGGAATCAAGGTTACCTAAGGCTCTGGCCGAAGGGCTGTAACTGAGGGCGTGTTCCGCCCGGGGGTAGGGGGTGGGGTAGGCGTCTGCGGGGGGCCTGATCCTAGGAGGCCATCAGCTAGTGTTTCTGCTTCGGCTTCGGCTTCAGTACAAACTTCCCAGGGAGAGAACAAATGTACTAATTGAGATACGAAGTACGTGAAGCGGCAGAGGTCAAAAACAAATAATGCCTAGCCTTTGATTTTAAAGTTCGTTCCCTCCTTAAAAACCTTAGCAGTTGTTCAGTATGCCCAATAAGGCATAAGACGACCTACTTTACAGGCAACGAGGACGTATGTGTATTTCCACTGGAGCCATTGTAATGGTAAATTATCAAAAAGATGAGGATCCAAAATAAAAACTAAGCACAACTTTCAAAAAGCTCAGTATAGGGAAGATAATTCAAAATAATGTTTTATGTATATACACACATACATATACAGTGATAAGCCCATTTTGCGAGGAAGAAAATAGAGAAGCTCGGCGCTAATACCACCATTAACGCAGTTTGTGTGAATTTAATGCTGCTGTTGGATCATTCTTGTTTCTCAAATCGTGGGAGATAACATTTGTTTCTTTGACAAATTTTCAACCCAAAAAATAAGGTGGGTGAAGCCAGATGGGTGACTTGGGAGTTCCATATGTGAAATTTTGGTTTCACACAAATGTTCTGCCAGAATGGGCAGATAGTCTCACGAGGGAAGGAACTTCAGATTAGCACTCACAGACATGAGAAGGTTTTGACTTGACCTCCCATGAGTGAGTTACCTTTTTGTTTTAATGTGGTCTGGACTGAAACAAGGACAGGAGAACTGGCCGTACAGTATTGTAGAATAAAGTCAGACATGTAACATTAAGCTTAAATTCTTTAGTTTGTAATTTAGATTTCGTCTGGGCAATTTGCCTCGTTTTTACTTTTGTTTATCCTATGAGATTATACAGAGTAGTTTCTACAGGCCTCCTGAAAACACTCCAAGGTAATCCCTTCCATGTTTGGTCACTGCTAAGCACTTGAAAAATTAAGATCACTTTTCTGTCAGAGGAAATATTTTGTGTATGTGTATTTTTTCAATTATTGCCTTTTAATACATACTGATTTTCTGTTTTTATGTCTTGTGGTTGATTGTATGAAATTAAACATTAGAAATCAAGAACTGAAGAGTTTTTCATGTTGCAAAGTACTTATATAATGTTAAGTTAAAAAGCACTACAGAGCTACAGTATGTGTATATGTACTACGTAGTATATACAAAAATGCGTATACTTCCACTTGTTATACCCACTAAGGAAAGACTAGAAAAAAATTTAAATAATGATTGTAGATTTGTTGTTGTTCAAGGTAATGGTCTACTGATTGTCACTTTCTTAAAATGGTCTGTATTGTTACAGTGTTCTTAAGTGTTCCAATGCCTGATACTTAAATTACAAAAAAAATATTTTTAAAGGAAAAATACCTCAATTTATTTCAAAGCTTTTTCCCTCCCATAAAGCAGGGGCTTCTTATCTCATTTTCCAGAATAGTTGCAAGAAAAGTTACACGCAGGGAGGTTGGTTGGTTGGTTGGTTGGTTGGAGGAGAAAATTAAAAATTCCTGCCTTCAGTGATGCCATTTTCACCACTAGGACTTCCTTTTCTTCAGACTCTCCTAATCCCTTCTGAGCTCCACACTTTTTTTTTTGTCCATGTTGGGCACACACTGCTTTAATTTGTTTTTGTTTTGTGTGTGTGTGTGTGTGTGTGTGTGTGTGTGTGTGTGTGTGATTATGCACTGGTTTTCCAACAATTCTAACCATGTATGTTCTTAGGCTGCAGCCTAAGCATCCTTTTTGATAAGACAAAGACTCAAAATACAGTTTAAACAAAATAGAAGTTTATTTCTCTTTTACATACAACCTAGTAAGTAGCTAGTAGTTAAGTACTGACAGGACCATGTATTTTCTTCTATCTCTTACTGAATTAGCTTACATTAGTGCCCAGTGGTTAGTATTGGTTTAATTGGGCCAAAATCCTGATTTAGATTAACCAAAGTTTATTTCCCATTTGTTTAAGAACAGCTCTGCCTTGGCCCTTGGAGACAAGAATACTTAATACTCTATCCCAAATCTAGGCCTAGGTTTTAGTTGGGATATAGATTAGGTTGCTTTAACAGAGACCTGAGAATATTGTATCTGAAATAAGATAGGTTTTTTAATTAAAGCATAGTTGACACAATATTACATTCATTTCATATCTACAATCTAGTGATTAAACAAATCTATAGTTATTCTCATCACAAATGTAGTTATCATCTGTCACCATACAATGTTATGACAATACCATTGACTATATTCCCCATGTTGTGACTTATTCATTCCATACCTAGAAGCCTATATCTCCCACTCCCCTTTACCCATTTTACCCATCCCCACCTGCTTCCCCTCAAAACCATTAGTTTGTTCTGTGTATTTATGGGTCTGAAGCAAGACAACAGTTTTAGGGTTTTTCTGTCACATACTGGTCCAGAGGTAAGTGGTCCAGGACTAGTAGGGCAGTGCTGCTATCCTCCTACATAATCTCCATCATATCTATTTTTTTTTAATGTTTATTTTTGAGAGAGAGAGTGCACAAATGGGGGAGGGACAGAGGAAGACACAGAATCTGAAGCAGGCTCCAGGCTCTGAGCTGTCAGCACAGAGCCAAGTGTGGGGCTTGAACTCACGAACCCTTGAGATCATGACTTGAGCCAAAGTCGGACACTTAACTGAGCCACTCAGGCACCCCCATTATATATGTATCTTTTTTTTTAACATTTATTTATTTTTGAGAGACCGAGTGTGAGTGTGGGAGGGGCAGAGAGAGAGACAGACAGAATCCAAAGCAGGCTTCAGGCTCTGAGCTGTCAGCACAGAGCCCAATGCAGGACTTGAACTCACGAACCGTGATGATTATGACCTGAGCAAAAGTCAAGATGCTTAACTGAGACAGGTGCCCGTATCATATCTGTATCTTAACCCAGCAAAAAGCAAAGAGGTGTACATCTCAGTAGTCCTGGGGATGTGTCCCAGAAGTAGCACTTGTTTCTACTTATTCCGTTGACCTGATTTAAGACATGGCCACATATAACTGAAAGCTGGGAAATAAAATTCTCTAGCTGGGCAATCATGGATACCGCTAATAATTAGCAGTTCTAGTAATAAAGGAAGAAGGTGAGAATGTACATTGGCGGACAACTCCATCACAGTCCACTTTTCTGGCCACCTAAATATTTATATATGCCCCTCTTCTAACACAGAACACGCAGTATTCCAAAGGGAGAAAAGCCTAAGTTCCAACAGTATTTGAATCCAGTTCTAAGTCCATGATCTGGAGATGATGTAAAGTCCTTTACAAGTTTGGATGTAATTCCTTATGACACAGTGATCTATTTGCTAAAAGATGAGGTATCTGCTCCCCTCTCCCACATCGTCCCTCACACACCTGGTGAGGTAAGACTATGGAAAACTATTTGGGAAAAAAAAAATGGTCGTGGAAAAAGTAATCACTGGTCTGCAGCCTAGCAAAATGCTGCAAAAGGGAAACTTCAAAGACTGCCCAAGAAGTCAAGTAAATTCTTAAACCCCATTTCTGCTTTCCAGAAGGAACTCTCCTGCTTGTTGCATTTGAAGTTACTGGCTTTACGTCTGGGAGGTTCTTATTCGTGATCCTCCGTGATTGCATTTAAAGGGTATATTGAAAAGTATGCCCTCCTAGGAGGCTACACATCTTTTTGTGCCCGGTTTCTTACTGGTGCAGTTTTTAGGGACTATGCATTACTTCAGGGTCAAAGACACACAGGTATCAGCAAGCTAGACTTGCAGCTTTTTTGTCAATTCCATTTGAAAAAATACAGGATATATTTCTGGTTTATTCCTTTTACAATTCCTTGTACAAATAACCACAGCTAAAGATCTCAGCTAGTCATATTTCTTATGCCTAATTACTCTTCATTTTTATTTACTAGGCTCTGTTTGTCCCATCTATCCTGTATCTATTAACTTAATTACAGTGCCCTTGCAGCCAGCAAAAACAGCAGGTTTGGTTGGAAAGGCAATCCCCTTAATATGATCTTCACCGCTTGCCTCCCATGCTTGGCTTCCATCATCTGGCAGACAACACTTTGCTAATGGCCCTTGAGAAGGGCTTTGGGTTGCAGTTTTATCTTCTGCTATTGGGAGTATAATAGCTTTTGGCTTAATCAAAACTAGAAGGCCCTAAATAACCACCCTCAGTCAATTTGTATTGCAGGCTGCAGACAGAGAATTCCAGTCCTAGCAGAGTTTTGTTTCCTTTCATCTCTGTTAACAAAATGGCTGCATCTACCTGAGTCCATCTTTCTCAAAGGACTTTGCTGAAGGAGGCAGGCAATAGCCAATACTCTCTCATTGGTCGGAGAATCATCCTTCTGACCATTTTCCCTAAAGTTACAGATTCAAAGAGCATGCGGTCTGCCTTCCAAGGTATTGAGTTGACAGTTTTATCAAATGTTTTATGGCAGCATAAAAAGGAACGCCAGCTCTTCAGCCTGTAATATCTGTGTCATTGTCTGCTGCCTGCCATTAAACCAGTTCATTATAGTTTAGTTGAATGTTATGGCTTCTACAGAAAAACTGCTAGAACTAATATGTTGTTAGCAACACTTCAGGATACAAGACCTATCCACAAAAATTTATTGTATTACTATATGAAGAAAAAATGGAAATGGAAATTTAAAAAAATTTTTTTTTCAACGTTTTTTATTTATTTTTGGGACAGAGAGAGACAGAGCATGAACGGGGGAGGGGCAGAGAGAGAGGGAGACACAGAATCGGAAACAGGCTCCAGGCTCCGAGCCATCAGCCCAGAGCCTGACGCGGGGCTCAAACTCACGGACCGCGAGATCGTGACCTGGCTGAAGTCGGACGCTTAACCGACTGCGCCACCCAGGCGCCCCGGAAATGGAAATTTTAAAAACACCATTTAAAGTAGCATTCAAAAAATATTAAGTATCTAGAGATAAACCTAACTAAAGATGTGTTAGACCTTTATGCCAAAAACCGCAAAACACTTCTAAGAGAAATATTTAAAGATCTAAATGAATACAGAGATATACCATGTTCATGGATCAGAAGATTCAACATCTCAATATTGTTAAGATGCCACTTCTCCTAAAATTGATGTATAGATTCAATGAAATCCCAATGAAAATCTCAACAGATATTTTTCTAGAAATTGGCAAGCTGATTCTAAAACTCAAGTGCAAAAATAGAGGACCTATAATAGCAAAAACTGAGGAGTCCAGCTCCAGGCCATAATCCTACATGTCATCTTTTAGGGCTAACAACAGGCAATTACAAAAGCTTTTCCTGACAGGCCTCACAAGGGAAAACTGCCGTCCTCACACCAAACTTGGTGCACAGGCAATGAATTGCAGTCTCCTGGAGGGAATTGCAGTCAAGGACTTAGGACTCACCCCACACCAGCCATGCTTATAATCATAACTGTTTTTCTAGCCCAGGCATCTTCATTTGGAAGCCTCCTTGAGAGGTTTCTCTCTCCATACCCTACCCTACCCTCCATATAAGAGACTTCTGTCCAATGCTCTTCAGCAGAGAGACAATTTCACCCACTTTTTCTGCAGTCATATGATTGATCCTTGCACCCAATGTTATTCCATGGGGGAAAAATGGAACAGAAGGAGCCAGCACTTTCCATTTGGGCCTCCTACCTACACTATCACAGTAAGTGAATAAAGACTTGATTGTAACTTTCAGTTTTGCTTGTTTTCCTTGCTGACCACCCCAACACCTGACAATTTGACCCAAAAAAATATGAAATAGAACAAAATTAGAAGACTTTCACTACCTGAGTTCAAGACCTATTACAGAGCTACAATAGCCAAAAAAAGTGTGATATTGGCCACAAGAAACAAACAGATTAATGGAACAAAATAGTCCCAAAAGAAACCCACACACATGTGTTCAATTAATTTTTAATCAAGGTACAAAGCCTGAGACTTCTAAAACGGTGACTTCTAAACTTATAAAAGAAAACATAGGTGAAAATCTTTGTGACCTTAGACTAGGAATAATTTCTTAGATATAACACAAAATGCATGATCCATAAAAGAAGAAACCTGATTAATTATATTTTATTAAGAACTTCTGGTTTTTCAAAAGATACTCTTAAGGGAATAGAAAGATAGCTCCAGATGGGCAGAAAATATTTACAAATCATATTTCTTATAAAGGCCTTGTCTCCAGAATATACAACCCTCAAAATTCAATAATAAGAAATCAACAGCACATTTTTCAAATGAGCAAAATGAACAAAAACAGACACTTCACCAAGAAAAATATATGGATTTCAAACATGCACATTTATTTATTTTTGAGATCGAGAGAGACAGAGCATGAGCAGGGGAGGGACAGAGAGAGAGGGAGACACAGAATACGAAGCAGGCTCCAGGCTCTGAGCTGTCAGCACAGAGCCTGACATGGGGCTCGAACTCACGGACTGTGAGATCATGAACTGAGCTGAAGTCGGTTGCTCAACTGACTGAGCCACCCAGGTGCCCATCAAACATGCATTTAAAAAAAAAACAAAAAAAACTACTCAACAACATTAGCCATTAGGGAAATGCAAATAAAAACTACTATAAGATCCCACTACACACCCATCAGGATGGCTATAATTTAAAAGACTGACCATACCAAGTGTTGATGAGGATGTTGAGGAACTGGAACTCTTATACACTGCTGGTAATAATCCAAATTATACAACCACTTTGGAAAACAGTTCATCAATTTCTTAAGTAGTTAAGCACTCATCATCCACATGACCCAACAATTTCATATGAAAGTATGTGTCCATATAAAGTCTTGCACTCAAATGTTCATAGCAGTCTAATTTTTTAAGTTTATTTATTTATTTATTTATTTATTTATTTATTTGGAGAGATGGAGAGTGGGGGAGGGGCAGAGAGCAAAGGAGAGAGAATCCTAAGCAGGCTCAGCACTGTGTGGAGCCTGACATGGGGCTGGATCTCACAAACGGTGAGATCATGACCTGAGCAAATGTCAAGAGTCAAATGATTAATGGACTGCACCACCCACACCCCCCTCACCAGTCTTGTTGTAATAGGCAAAAACTGGAAATAACCAAAAGACTATCAACAGGTGAAGGGGTAAACAAATTGTGGTATATCCTTACAATGGAATTCTACTCATCAGTAAGGGTAAATGAACTATTGATACCCTCAATAACACAGATGATCCATTATATTGAGTGAAAGGAACCAAAGTAAAAAAAGAGTAAGAATTGTGTGATTCCATTTATTTAAAATCCTAAAATAATACAAATTAATCTGTAGTAATAGAAAGCAGATCTGTGGTTGCCTGAGAATTTGGGTAAGGGATGGGAGGGAGGGATAAAAAGGTTTGAAGGGAAACTTTTGAGAGTTATGGATATGCTCATTAGCTTGATTGTGGTGATGGTTTCCCAAGTGTATCCCTATTTAGAACACTGTTGAATTATACACACTTTTTAAAAGTGTTTCTATTATGTGGATGGAGTGAATACATTGATGCTTAAGCCCAGATCCACCTACATAACTGCCTCTTGTTCTTCAGAAAGCAGCCCAGAAGTCATGAGACATAGGACAGTCAAGCTTTGTTAAAGAGAGTGTTGGATGTCAGGAGTGTGAATTGCTGTTAAGAGTCCAATGTGGTGGATGGGAAACCAGAGTGAGTAATATGGATCAATCTCAGGGCTCTCGAACCTTCCTCCACAACTTTACTCATTCTGTTTATACCAACTGGAATCCCTGCCTGTTTCTCTCTAGTTTTCTGACCTTATTCTTCACCATTCAATTCAAGACTGATCTTCTCTGTGCAACCTACCCTGATTGCACAAGAAAACAATGATTGTTCATGCAGTCTGGGTTCTCCCATAAAACTCACCATTTACACCACTCAGCGCATAGCGTATACTGCCTTGTGCTAATAATTATCCGAAAAGATACACAAGTTACTGTGGAGGTTTAAAGTATGTATATGAATTATTTGACACTCCCTTATAAACTGAGAGGGAGTCAAACTGTAAGAGCCTCTTAAATACAGAGAATAAACTGAAGGTTGGTGTGGTGGAGGGGAAAATGGGTGATGAGCATTGAGAAGGGCACTTGTTGGGATGAGCACTGGATTTTGTATGTAAGTGATGAATCGCGGCAATCTACTCCCAAAGCCAAGAGCATACTGCACACTCTATGTTAGCTAACTGGACAATAAATTATATTAAAAAAAAAAAACTTCTAACAATACCCTGGTAATGCAAAAATAAAAAAATAAAATAAAATAAAGTCAATAAATAAATAAATTAAATAAGTGGGGCCTAATTCCCCTCCCCTTACATTTTAGTTGGACTTAGTGTTTGCTTCTAATGGATAGAATAAGACAGAAGCGATGGTGTGTGGCCTCTGAGACTAAGTCATAAAAGGCAATGCAGCTTCCTTCTTCCTTGCTTTTGGATCACCCCCTGGAGGGGAAGCCAGCTGTCACATCATGAAGATCTTTAATCAGCCCTATGAAGAAGTTCACATGGGGAGGAATTGAGTTCTCCTGCCAACAACCAGGTGAGTAAGCAATCTTGGAAGCAGGTTCTTCAGCCCTAGTCAAGCTTTCAGATGACATCTTGTCTGCAACCTCATAAGAGACCCTGAGCCACAACCAGCCATCTTCCATGGTGCCTCCAAATTCCTGACCCACAGAAACCATGAGATGAAAAATATTTGTTTTTTTAACTCTTTTTTAAAGACATGGTGAGATAAGGAGACAATATTCTTAAAAATCAGGCTTATCAGAGTTAACGGGTTTTTCTTAACTGACTATACATAAGAACCAAAGTATACAGAACTGACTTTAAAATAAACCCTAGACTAGAAAGGATAAAGGACATGACTTAAGAGATAAGAAAGAATATCAAACATCTTTATCTTAGTCTCCTACCCTGTGATGAATTTGGGAATGGAAGCTTCAAAACATCCTGTATGAGCTGGGGAAGAATCTGATGATTTGGGAGCTAGTGTTTCATTTCCTAGGGTGTATCCTCAGAAAGTGGCCCATTGGTGCATAAATAAATCAGTCTAATGGATTGGATCAGCATGTTTTTAAATGACTTAGAGTAGCCTAGATTAGAAGATATCAGAGTGCATCCATAAGTAGTGAGGATAAATATAATTTGGGGAAATTTATATTTCTCTGGCATATATATATATATATATATGTGTGTGTGTGTGTGTGTGTGTGTGTACTATATATGCACTGTACCTAGATATAAAATATATTTCTTAGTGTAGCCTCTGATAAAAAATTTTTTTTTGGAAATCCATGGTCTGGAGAGACTATAAATCTCTCAGAAGAGTCTTGCATTTGGGAGGGCATGCAACGTGATGTGTGCGCAGAGGCGAAGCAATGGCTGAGAGCAGGGGCCAAAGTTAATGGACCTGAGGGCAACCTCACAGGATCCTGCACATAACTGTGGAGAAATCAGGAGAGCATTCCCAGGTCCCACAAAAGGGTTGGGGATATGGAAGGACTGAGAGAACCAATGACCCCAATAAAGTCTGGAGTTGGAGACTTTATATACAAGGAGACCCAAGTATTCAGACCTTGTGATGGGATGCAAAAACAAAGACCTCAGTCCTCAGTAGCAGGAGCCAGCATGATGCCCAAAGGATGGGAGCAAGAGCAGCTGTGTCTCAGCAGTGCAGCAGATCAGTGGCCAGGAGTCCAAACCACACCAAGGCAGATACACTAGGACAGAGGCCAAGGCCAAGAGACACCTCAATGGGAGGCGACTAGGCCAGGAGGACACATAAGCTCTCCCAGTACCCAGATGTCATCTTGAAAAGGAGAAAAGAGAGGAGAAAAGGAGAGACTCCTGAAGGACTGAGCAGTTGCCCAAATAGGCAATTTAAAACTAAAAACCACCAAAAAGCCACTTTTGTTTGGCAAGATCAAGTGTTTTCCTCTATCATTAGGAATAATGAGAGCAAGATGAGATCAGTTATAGCAAACAGGGCAATTAACATTTTTTCATACATCTGAGTTATGTTGTTTATATTTTGGCATTGTTACATGTGATCTATCAAAGCATACGGAATGGGTATTTACCCCTGGCTACGAGTAAGGGATGCTCTCTACTTCCTAGAATATCTTGTAAACAAATGAAATATTGTATGGTAACAGTCTACAACAAAATGGCCAAATTAGAGGGAGAAAAGATAATGTGACAACTCTTTTCATAATGCTAAATGTATTCAATTTGAAAAGCTATCCTTTATTCTAAAATAATATACCTCTGACTTTTCTGCTGTCAAAACACCCTTCTTATATTGTGGTAGTGAGAGACAGCAGTTGTTCTCTTAAGGCCCTTTTTTGGCAAAGTCAAAAATGAGCAACCATGGGGCACCTGGGTGGCTCAGTCAGTTAAGCGTCCAACTTTAGCTCAGCTCATGATCTCATGGTTCATGAGTTCCAGCCCCGCATCGGGCTCTGTGCTGACAGCTCAGAGCCTGGAGCCTGCTTCGGATTCTATGTCTGCCTCTCCTTCTGTCCCTCCCCCGCTCACGCCTGCCTCTCTCTCTCCCTCTTTCTCAAAAATGGATAACAAAACATTAAAAAAAATTTTTTTAAATGGACAACCTATGCTGGCTTCCAAAAGGTTTGGTCCAATTTTACTGGCTCTTGAAATGCAAGCGTAGCACTCACTGAAGTACTGTATATAACAGTCCCTGCACAGAATAGGTATTCCATTAACAAAAGTTCTCTTCCTCCCTTGTCCAGTCTTTACCATCCACCCTCCCAACTTCATCCCACTTCCTAACACGTAGCTGTTGCTCTTTTTCTCATGGGCTCCATCTCTTTCTCCCTCTCAGCTTTCCTAACCACACATTTTTCTAAGCCACCTCTCCCCAGGTGGACTAGAAAGGTTATAAAAGATAGGGCTTAAGGGATGAGAGAGAAGGCCAAGCCTCCTCCTGCCCTTGCATGAACCTGGGGATGGAATCCTAGAAAGATCCATAGGGATGGGGAAGAAGCTGAGGATTGCTAGTGCTCGGCAAAGAGGAGGGCAAGAAGAGGTGCCAGCCCAGAAGCATCTATAAAATTCTGTCACTACCCAGTTTCTAAGCTCCATCATGATACTAATTGTGCACTGACAAAATGAGCCTAATTACATACTGACACCCTTCTAGAAACTTAGAAACTTCAGTGCCAAGTGATTTTGTCAATTAATTTTCTTTTATAAAACCATCTATGTGCCAGGGTTACTAAAAAAATAAGGAAGAAAAACATACTCCCTGAAAAGTCAGATAATACACGAAGACATTTTCATTTAGTAAGAATTGGGAAATCAATTGTTATGTAAGGTAGCAGAATGTCATTAACTAAATTATAGAGAACATGTCTGCTTCTCGGACAAATGTTATTATAATTTTTTTTTTTGAGGTAGTGCTTTAAGAGTGTTTTTTGTATTGCTCCTACATGCAGATCCTGCTGAAACCCTCATTTGTTTAGTAAAAACTATTGAACTCATGCCATATGCAAAGCACCAAGCGGATGGCACACAACATCAAAGAGTAAGGCCTTTCCAGGACTCCAAGGGTGCACAGTGTGGTGGGGAGACATCCCACGCCCAGCCAGCCACAGGACCCCACAAGGCAGACCAACGAGTGCTCCGTAGCATAGCCCTGGACAAAGAGCTGTGGGGGTTTTCGAGATAGAAGATCAGACCCTCAACTTGTGAAGTTGCAGGTCGTAGTAGATAAGGAGGGCCATGCATCAGGACTGAAAAAAAAAAGGAGCTGTCACAGGTGCAGGAAATGAAGTCAAGGACAGCTTGTGCAAAAGGCAAGTCTTTGTCCCCTCCCAGAGACAGTTCAGATCTTATTTCCATGCTCTTTTAAAACCCTGAAAAACTGCGGGGATACCCTGGCATACTCAAAATGAAATCAGGCTTTTTGGATAAAAATCCACTTAACTAGGTACAGACACCTTTATAAGTGAATAAATGAAAGCTTAGTATGACACTTTACATTAGCATACTAAAAACCATGTGGCCTTATTTACAGTGTATTTGTAGAAGATACAAAGCTATCTTAAGCATTTTAATTAATTACATGGATTATTTCACTGAGTTTTAAGAGGAAAATAAAAATAACAATAATAACAATACTAATTGTTGAGCACCTCTTAACCTCCAGTTACCATTTAGGAGCTTTACATATACTATTCTAACCTTCACTCTGACCTATTGTCACAGTTTTATACATGAAGAAACCCAAGCAAAGAGAGCTACTAAGAAGAACTTGGATTCAAACCTGAGTTTTCTTAACTCTCAAGTTCAAGGTCATTTTTTTCTTTTTGTGTGTTTGGGTATGTACCTTTAATCTTTTTAAAGTAATTTTATCTTTTATCATAATAGTTGCACTCTTTTATCCCCATCACCTATTTCATCCATCCACCCACCCACCTCCCCTCTGGTAGCTATCTTTATAGTTAAGTTATAGTTATAGATTGTTCTCTGTGGTTGAGACTCTGTTTCTTGGTTTCTCTCTCTCTCTCTCTCTCTCTCTCTCTCTCTCTTTCCTTTGCTCATTTGTTTTGTTTCTTAAATTCTACATATGAGTGAGAAATAAATGGTATTTGGGCTCTGACTGATTTATTTTGCTTAGCATTATACTCTCTAGTTCCATCCATGTTGTTGCAAATGTCAAGATTTCATTCTTTTATATGGCTAAATACTATTCCATTGTAGATTATACACACATATATATACATACATGTATATGTATCACCTTTTTATCAATTCATCTCATGGTCTGCATCCGTATCTTGGCTATCGTAAATAATGCTGCAATAAACATAGGGGTGCATGTATCCTTTTGAATCAGCGTTTTCATATGTTGGAGGTAAATACCCAGTAGTGTGATTACTAGATCTTAGGGTGGTTCTAATTTTAAATTTGCTAGAAACCTCCATACTCTTTGCCACAGTGATGCACCAGTTTGCATTCCTACCAACAATGCATGAGGGTTCCTTTTTCTCCACATCCTCGTCAACACTTGTTGTTTCTTGTGTGTTTGAGCTTAGCTATTCTGACAGGTATGATGTGATATCTCATTTCAGTTTTGATTTGCATTTCCCTGATGATGAGTGATGTTGGGCATCTTTAATGTGTCTGTTTTCCATCTAGATGCCTTCTTTGGACCCAAGAAATATTTGTAGGTGGTGGATATGTGTATTACCTCAGTTGTGGTAATGGTTTCATAGGTGATTGCGTATGTCCAAACTCATCAGATTTATCCGTTAAATATGCACAGCTTATCAAGTATTTCTCAGTAAAGTTATTAAAACAAACAAATATACAAAAAAATCCACTTACATGCTTGGGGGGGTGCTCTTGTGGCATGTGTGTGTGTGTGTGTGCACGCACATGTGTGTATATGAAGGGATTTAATTTATATAGTAACCAGAGAACACTTAGCTAACAAAACAAGAAGTCCTATTTGCATAGAGACCCAGCAGACACCCAGGAGAAGGGGTAAGGAAAGACTTTTACAGGGACTTATGTGGCTGGCTCAAGAGATGCTATGAGTGATTCATGAATTCCTTCAACAAATATTGGCTGGGTGTTTGTTATGTCCCTTGGCACTGAGTAAGCAGATGGGATACAATAAAAAACAAAAAATGGACACAATCCGTGCCTTCCTATAGTTACATCTAGTGGAGGAGACATATTTCAAATGATCACACAAATAAATGTATATAATAATCATGGCTAATATTTATTGAGGGCTTCCTATGTGTCAGACATAATTTCAGGCACTATTCCTGTATTAACTTATTTAATCATCACCAAGAAAAAACTGAAACAAAACCAAAAGACCTGTGAGCTCGGTGTTACTATTATTGTCCCCAGTTGTATATCTGATAAAAGCTATGAAGGAAAGGTTTATGGTGAGATGAAATCATTCTCTGAGAGAACTAACCTAGCCGGGGGGACAAGGAAGGCTGAGAAAAGACTATCGGGGCTGCCTCACCTCCCAAGGTGGGCAGGGTATCCTGCAAGCAGTAGGGGAGTGCTGGAAGCATGCTCTTTTGGGGGTATTAGTGAATTGTTAGTAGGAGGCAAGATAGTGGGAAATGAACATTTATTTGTTACATACTGCTTCCTATATGCCGGAGTCTGTGCAGTACCGAACCTTATTCCTGAATTATTCTCTGACCTCACTTGAAAGTTCTGATCCTGAGTTCTTTAAAGAGGGGGGGTTCAGAGACGAAGTGCATCAGACTACCCATAGGGGTATCTAATTAAAACGAGGTGACCCCTGAACCCTAAGGAGTGGCAGCAGCACGGGGTTGGCAGTGTCAGATGCTCTGGTGGTGGCAGTACGAGAGTGGCATCTGTGGTGGCAGTGGGGGGACACCAGTGACAGCTGAGGCAAGCTCACAAGTCACCTGGGATGCTGCCAGGGAAAAAGCTCAGAGATATCTCTCATCAGATGCTTCTAAAGGCCAGTGTGGCTTGGTGGAAGGTTGAGTTACATGTTAGTTACACACCTAAATGTTTCCCTGCATATTCTCTTATAGCATCTTTTGATACTTTGTTTCCCAAGCATTCAGCTTGTCACTGCCTGTATTGTCTGCTGAGCACTCTTGCCACTTAAAACTTTAAGAATCTCCCCTGGGGATTCTCATTTTTCATATTCAATCACTGGGCTGTTGCTTCATATGCTCTACCCTCTCTGTAGCTTCTGATCCTATTGAAGACGTGCTTGGTGTAGGAAGATGAACTACTGAAAATCAGAGCCTTATTTAATTTGATAGGGAACAAAACGTGGAATTTAAAATTTTTGTTTTTGAAGTTCCAGTTGTAATTCATGAAAATGATGGATTATGACAAAGAGAAGTTTGAAATTATCTAGATTCTAGAATCCAGATTATGAGGTCCAACAGATTCTCTTAGATGCCATTGGATATACTGTATTTTCTAGCTCTTTGTGTGATTTCTGATATGTTACAAATCTCTTTAGATTTAGCAATGATAGCTGTAGAGAAATTAATACTGATCTAGGGTTCAGTGTGTGATCTGATGTGGGTGAAAGCAGCTGAGAATATCATTAGACTCCGGGGGTACCAGAGGCATGTTTATGGAGGGTTGGGGTAGTAGGTAGTGGGAAGTATAGTACCTCCTAGTACAGTGGTTCTAGAAATTTGGTGCCTAGACCATCAGTGTCAGCATCACCTGAGAATTTGTTAGAAATGCTAGCCTCAACACCCCCCTCAGAAAACTACTGAATCAGACACTCTCTGGTGGGGCTCACAAATTTATGTTTTAACAAGCCCTCTAAGTGATTCTGATATATGCTGAGCTTCAGAACCACTAAGCTATGAAAAACCACAGTAGCTTGAATAAAATAGAAGTTCATTCCTAGACTAATGCATTAGTCTAGGAATGAATTGGCAGTTCCATGAGGTTGGCGACCTAGGGTCACTCTGTTCCTTTCAATATGCAGCTCCGATCTCCTGGTCTGCAGTGGTTACTCAAGTCTGGCTCTTACACCTGAGTTTTAGCCGTGGGAAAGGAGGGTAAAAAGAGATTATTCTTCTTCCTACTAGGGTCATGACCTAGGAGTTGCACATATTACTTCTACTCCAATCTTGTTGACATTCACCTAGTCACATGACCATACCTGGTCATCTTTACCTTATATCTTGGGCCTAATTACAACTTTGGGTGGAGGTGGAGTTATTGACTGAAGAAGTGGGTAATGGATATTGGGAGATAACTGGTAATCTTTTAGGAAAGACCCTAAAGGAAACTTTTACCTTCTGCCCAAATCATTCCATTCTGTTTTACATTTAGATTTTAAAAAATCTCTCTAAGTAATAGATTAAGAGCAGAGGAATTTGTCTAAGTAACATCTAGCCAACTCATTTTCTGGTAAAGAAATGATATTGAGGGATTACATCAAAAAGTTTCTGCACAGTGAAGGAAACAATCAACAAAACTAGAAGGCAGCGTACTGAATGGGAGAAGATATTTGCAAATGACATACTCAATAAAGGGTTAGTATCCAAAATACGTGAAGAACTGATATAACTCAATATCCAAAAGGCAAATAATCCAACTTAAAAATGGGCAGAAGACATGAACAAATATTGCTCTAAAGAAGATACCTAGATGGCAAACAGACACATTAAAGATGCCCAACATCACTCATCATCAGGGAAATGCAAATCAAAACTGAAATGAGATATCACATCATACCTGTCAGAATGGCTAAACTCAAACACACAAGAAACAACAAGTGTGGACGAGGATGTGGAGAAAAAGGAACCCTCATGCATTGTTGGTAGGAATGCAAACTGATGCATCACTGTGGCAAAGAGTATGGAGGTTCCCAGCAAATTTAAAAGTAGAACTACCCTCAGTTCTACCCTAAGTTCTAAGTAGAAATACCCTGGGTATTTACCTCCAACATATGAAAACGCTGATTCAAAAGGATACATGCATCAGGGGAGCCTGGGTGGCTCAGGTGGTTAAGCATCCGACTTCTGCTTGGGTCATGATCTCAGTTTGTGAGTTCGAGCTCCGCATCAGACTCTGTGCTGTCAGCACAGAGCCTAAAGCCTGCTTCCTATTCTGTGTCTTCCTCTCTTTCTGACCCTCCCCTGCTCACGCTCTGTCTCTCTCTGTCTCTCAAAAATGAACAAACATTTTGAAAAAAAAGATGCATCCCTATGTTTATTGTAGCATATTGACAACAGCCAATCTATGGATACAGCCCATGAATGCAGCTCAAGTGTCCACTGATAGATGAATGAATAAAGAAGAGGTGATACACACACACACACACACACACACACACACACACACACACTGGAATAGTATTTAGCCATAAAAAAGAACGAAATCTTGCCATTTGCAACAACATGGATGGAGCTAATGCGAAGCAAAATAAATCAGAGAAAGAAAAATACCATATTATCTCACTCATATGTGGAATTTAAGAAACAAAACAAATTAAGAGAGAAAAAAGAGAGACACACACAAATGAAGAAACATACTCTTAGAGAACTAATGGTAACCAGAGGGGAAGTGGGTGGAGGGAAGGGTGAAATAGGGAATGGGACTTAAAAAGTACACTTATCATGATGAGCACTAAACAATGTATTGAATGAGAATTACTATATTGTAGGGGCACCTGGGTGGCTCAGTCAGTTAAGTGTCCGACTTCAGCTCAGGTCATGATCTCATGGGTGGTAGGTTCAAGTGCCATGTCGGGCTCTGTGCTGACAGCTTAGAGCCCAGGGCCTGTGTCAGATTCTCTCCCTCTGCCTCTACCCCACTTGCACTCTTTCTCTCTCTTTCTCAAAAATAAACGTTAATTAAAAAAAAGAATTACTATATTGTATGCCTGAAACTAATATAACACTGTATGTTAAGTATACTGAAATTAAAATTAGAAAAACTTAGAGTACCTGGGCGGCTCAGTCAGTTAAGCATCCAACTCTTGGTTTCAGCTCAGGTCATGATCTCACAGTTCTTGTGATCAAGCCCCCAGTTAGACTCTGCACTGACAGCATGGAGTCTGCTTGGGATTCTCTGTCTCCTTCTCGCTCTCTGCCCCTCCCCCACTTGAGCTTGCTCTCTCTCTCTCTCTCAAAATAAATAAACATTTTTTAATTAAAAAAAAAAACTTGATAAAAAGCTCAAAATAATTCCTGTGTCCCTTTTGTTTTGTTTTTATATGGCAAGAACACTTAACATGAAATCTACCCTCTTCATAAAATTTTAAGTGCGCAGTGCAATATTGTTAACTATAGGCACTATGCTGTACAGCAGATCTCTCTAGAATTTATTCATCTTGCATAACTGAAACTTTATACCCACTGAAGCACAACTGCTCATTTTCCCCTCATCTCAGCCCCTGGCAACTACCATTCTACTGTCTGTTTCTATGGTTTAACTATTTTAGATACCCCATGTAAGTGGAATCATGCAGTATTTGTCCTTCTGTGACTTATTTTACTTGGCATAATGTCTTCCAGTTTCATCCACACTGTAGCAAATTAAAGGCTTTCCCTCTTTTACAAGACTGGCTAATATCCCATTGTATGTATATGCCACTTTTTCTTTTTTCTTTTTTTTCCCTTAGATTTTTTTTAAGTTTATTTGTTTATTTTGAGGGGAGGGAGGGGCAGAGAGAGAGAAGGAGAGAGAGAATCCCACGCAGGCTCTGTCCTGTCAGCACAGAGCCCAACTAGGGGTTTGATCTCAGAAACCATGAGATCCTGACCTGAGCCAAAATCAAGAGTCAGATGCTCAACCAACTAAGTCACCCAGGCACCCCTTCTCAAGATTTTATTTAACTTCTAGTTAGTTAACATAAAGTTTAATATTAGTTTCAGGTGTCGTATATGGCACATTTTCTTTATCCATTCATCCATTGATGGACACTTAGATTGTTTCCATGTCCTAGCTATGCGAATAGTGCTTCAGTGAATATGGGAGTATAGATACCTCTTTAGAATTTTTTTAAGACTTTATTTTTTTAGAGCAGTTTTTAGGCTTACAACAAAATTAAGAGGGAAGTACCAAGATTTCCCATATACCCTCTGTTCCCACATATGAATAGCACCCCCCCCCATTACCAACATCATTCTACAGAATGCTACAGGATAAATCTACATTAATACATCATAATCACACAAAGTCCATAGTTTACCTTAGGATTCACTCTTAGTGTTGTACATTCTATGAATGTAGGCAAATGTATAATGACATGTATCTAATATTATCATACAGACTACTTTTACTGCCCTAAAAATTAACTCCATACTCTGCCAATTCATCTCTCCCCTTGACCCCAAAATGTTTTTTGAGAGTACTACAATTTGTCAACATTGTGTTTTTTTCTCTAAGTGCTTGCTAACATTATGGGACCAATAAACAAAAGAATGCTAGTGAAAATACTTCATATAGTGCCAAATGCCTAACAGCTTTAATTTTATTATTTTTGGTTTTATGATAAGACATGAGAAGCCTGGCCCTGGACTTCCATTGGAAAGACTTAATAAACATTTGATAATTAAATGAATAGGTGGCAAAGGGAATTCATAAAAAAAGAGGAGGTCTGGATTGTAGTACTAGTTTAGGATTAACTAGTTCTGGGTTAACTAGTTCTGTGACCTTTGCCTAGTATTTTAATGTCTCAGTTTTTCTCATCTGTGAAGTAGAAGGGAAAGGGAGAGAAGACACAATTTCTCTAAATTCACTGACTCACAAACTTTTGAGGTTGAGGTCTTTTACCTGCTTGGTTAAATTTATTCCTAGATATTTTACCCTTTTTGATGCAACTGTAAGTGAGATTATTTTCTTAATTTGTCTTTCTGGTAGCTCATTATCAATGTAAAGAAACACACCAGATTTTGTATCCTGTTAGTTTACTGAATTCCTTCATTGGTTCCAACAGGTTTTTTGGTGGATTTTATATATATATATATATATATATATATATATATATATATATATAGTATCAAATCATCTACAAATAGTGACAGTTTTCTTTCTTCCTTTTCAATTTAGATGCCTTTTATTTATTTATTTTTTTGCTTGTCTAATTGCTCTGACTAGGACTTTCAATACTGTGTTGACTAAAAGAGGTGAGAGTAGACATCCTTGTCTTGTTCTTGATGTTAGAGGAAAAGCTTTCAACTTTTCAACAGTGGGTATGATGCTAGTTTGGGGTTTGTCATTTATGGGCTTTATTATGTTGAGGTGCTTTTTTCCATACCCACTTTGTTGAGAATTTTTACTGTAAACAGATAGTGAATTTTATCAAATCCTTTTTCAGCATCTATTACTGAGATGATTATATCATTTTCCCCCTTCATTTTTTTTTCAATATATGAAATTTATTGTCAAATTGATTTCCATACAACACCCAGTGCTCATCCCAAAAGGTGCTCTCCTCAATACTCATCACCCACCCTCCCCTCCCTCCCACCCCCCTTCATTTTGTTAAGGTGGTGTACCATGTTGATTGATTTGTAGATGTCAAACCATCTTTGCATCCCTGGACTAAATCCCACTTGATCATGATGTATGATCCTTTTAATGTGCTATTGAATTCAGTTTGTTAATATTTTGTTGAAGGTTTTTGCATGTTTATTTTTT
This sequence comes from Panthera uncia, assembly GCF_023721935.1. Taxonomy (NCBI): domain Eukaryota; kingdom Metazoa; phylum Chordata; class Mammalia; order Carnivora; family Felidae; genus Panthera; species Panthera uncia. Next base: position 151,035,734 of record NC_064811.1, read on the forward strand.
AATTCTGTCTTGTAATTATTGAATATTCTGAACATAGGGGATATAAACATGGTTAACTAACTGCCTTTACTTTCTAATTATAAAAAGAGTATAGTTTCTTAAAGAAAATTTCAAATGTAAAGGAGAAAACAAATTACTCATAAAATACTAGGCCAAATCTCCCTTCCCAACCCTTATGGATGTCTAGAGGATTCCCCAAACTTTCTGCTTATTTCCAGTTATTAAAAATCCAGTCCAGTTCAGTCCATATTTGGAGATTTCACTCATATCTATTTTAATTCCCACTTACTCCCTTTCCCAGTCTCAAACCTGGCTTCCATCCCAAAAGCTATAAAGAGGGAAGGGATCACTTTTGTTCTATCGTCTCCCTTTTCCTAGGACCAAGCTTTTCTTTAGGACTGGGAACTGAGAAGAAGGATGGGAAAAATGGGACACACCATTCCTCAAGTGGACCATCAGTGTGATTCTCTGGGGGTTTCTCTACTGGCTTCTCAGGTCACACCCATTGGCATAGAAGCTCCCATGTAGCAGTGTCACTTGCAGATGCTTTGATTGGATGGCCAAGTGAGCCTCCTTGGCACCTTAGCATGGCACCTTAATATGGGGGCTCCACAGACAGGAAACACACTCTAGTTCCTGGCCTGGAGGTACACTCCATGGTGTCTGGCTCCTAGGACCTGTCTCTCCCCCAACCCCTGCTCCCTTAGGAAACCCTCTTGGGTGTTTTAGAAGCAAGTTGAATCAGGCTAAACTGCCTTCCAAAGCTGTCCTTTTGTCCCAGAGGAGCCTATTCAAGCTCTTCTTACTGAAGAGTGGGACCACTTATCTCTCAATCCTGTCTCACCTTTTCATTCTCCTTTTCCCTACTAGCAAGAGTACAGAGTGGGTCTACAAAGATAGGGTGCTAGCAGCATTTACCCAGGGGATAAGTGCCAAGAGTCCCTTTAGCTTTGGTGGGAGGAGTGGAGGAGTCCTCTGCATGGGGAAGACCATTCTAGACTCTGATGCATCTTCCCCCACCCCACCCCCATCAGCCTTTTGCTTATAGACATTGGAGAAGTTTGACCATTTCTTAATAAACTCTGGGTGAGCAGTGAGACCCCTACTGCTTGAAGATCTTTTTCAAGATGTCTAAATGGAGTACTTGATGGAGTACTTGATGCTCTCTTTTTGAAGTTTTGGGTCCTCTTTGCCACCTCCTGGGAAACAGGTGAGATTTCCCTCAACATCCAGTTACATAAATGTCATTTTAGTTTCATAGGAAAAAGAATGAAAGGAAATAACCCAAAATGCCAATAGCCGTTTTTACTCTGTAATGAAAATGTGGGTAATTTTTATTTTTTTTCCTTCACATTTTTCTATTTAAAAGTTTTCTAGAATGAACATACATCACTTTTGTAATGAGGAAGCAAACAACTTATTTAACCAAAAAGTATCAATGCAATGATGACTTGTAGATTGGTAAAATGAAAACGCAAGTAAATTATCATAACCAATTCAACTTTATTCCTTTAATCTCAAATACTGGGTTACCTCATTAATGTAGGCTATTTTCTCCTTTGGTTTATTCATGGCCTGAATAGAATAGAAAGATAAGATGTCTAAAGAAAATAAGCTGTTTTTTTTTCTGCACCTTCAGAAGAAATTAGTGCTTTAGTTAACTGTCCACTTTTAGGTCATGTTTGAAAACAGGGTATTTATTTGGTTTCTTTTATGAAATTCTCACTAGCAAATAAATATTTTTAAATTGCTAACCAACAATTACAAAATTGTTATACCCTCAGAGGTCTTTGCTGAATTCCTTTGTACCTACTTCAAACTTTGCTCAGGAGTTTAACAATGATCTGATAGTGGATACTTCTTTTTTTTTAATTTTTAAAAATATTTTATTATTCATATTTGAGAGAGAGGGAGACAGAGCATGTGCAGGGGAGGGGCAGAGAGAGACAGAGGGAGACACAGAATTTGAAGCAGGCTCTGAGCTGTTAGCACAGAGCCTGATGTAGAGCTCGAACTCACAAATCGTGAGTTCATGACCTAAGCCAAAGTTGGATGCTTAACCTACTGAGCCACCCAGGTGCTCCTGATAGTGAATATTTCTGAAGGGCTTTTATTTTTCTTTTATTTAAATTATTTTTTTATTTTTTTAATTTTTTTAATGTTTATTTACCCAGTTATTTTATTTATTTAAAAAAAAATTTTAATATGAAATTTATTGTCAAATTGGTTTCCGTACAACACCCAGTGCTCATCCCAACAGGTGCCCTCCTCAATACCCATCACCCACCCTCCCCTCCCTCCCACCCTCCATCAACCCTCAGTTTGTTCTCAGTTTTTAAGAGTCTCTTATGGTTTGGCTCCCTCCCTCTCTAACTTTTTTTTCCCTTCCCCTCCTCCATGGTCTTCTGTTAAGTTTCTCAGGACCCACATAGGAGTGAAAACATATGGTATCTGTCTTTCTCTGTATGACTTATTTCACTTCGCATAACACTCTCCAGTTCCATCCATGCTGCTACAAAAGGCCATATTTCATTCTTTCTTATTGCCACGTAGTATTCCATTGTGTATATAAACCACAATTTCTTTATCCATTCATCAGTTGATGGACATTTAGGCTCTTTCCATACTTTGGCTATTGTTGAAAGTGCTGCTATAAACATTGGGGTACAATGCCTCTATGCATCAGCACTCCTGTATCCCTTGGGTAAATTCCTAGCAGTGCTATTGCTGGGTCATAGGGTAGATCTATTTTTAACTTTTTGAGGACCCTCCATACTGTTTTCCAGAGAAGCTGCACCAGTTTGCATTCCCACCAACCTGAGATCAAGAGTTACATGCTTCACTGACTGAGTGAGCCAGGTGCCCCATATATTTAACACATTTAAATATATATTTAATGTATATGTTAAAAAGCAGACTTGAAGGTTGACGTAATTTTTTATTTATTTATTTTTAATGTTTATTTATTTATTTTTGAGAGAGAAACAGAGACAGAGACAGAACATGAAGGGGGAGGGGCAGAGACACACATACACACACACACACACACACACACACACACACACACAAAATCTGAAGAAGGTTCCAGGGGCTCAAAGTGGGACTTGAACCCACAAATCATGGGATCATGACCTGAGCCGAAGTCAGACACTTAACTGACTGAGCCACCCAGATGCCCCTGAAGGTTGACATAATTTTTTAATTGTCTGCAAAGGTTAATGAAGCCTACTATCTGTTAGTGTAAATAGAAATTAGCATCTCTATTTCACGACTCTATCTTTGAGCTATGCTTCCTTCACGGTGCCTACCCCATAGCATATTTGTCAAATAAATGAATGGAATTATCTTTAACTAGGCTGATATTTCACTCTTTACATTTCAAAACTATAAATAAACATGTGCTCATTCCAAAACCTTCATGCAGTACAGAGCATCTGGAGGATACGGTAAAAGAGCCACTTGAACATATTCTACCAATGATGTATATCCTCCCAGATATTTTTATATATGGGTTTATTTTTAATTACCTCATTAAAATGTTTTAATCTAATCTAATTTCAACTCTGGTTTTCATATACAAATACCATATACAGTACATTTTGATTTATAAATACTATAGTCATTTAGATTTTTGCTTTGTTTTGTTTTGTCTTTTACCTCTTCTGTTTGTAGATAATATGCAAAAATTTTCCAAGTCATAATTATTTTTTCCATCAGCATTTCTCCCTGAAAAACTAACCATCACCAGTGCACTCATGAGAAAAAGATGTCTGTCTCTCCTTCTAGTTAGCCGTACATTTTTCCATGTTTAGGAAGCTATGCTCCATGTGGCATATGCTTCAATAGGCCTTTCATAATATTTAATTGGAACTCAGGCACTCAATAAATATAGGTGGAATTGAACTGAATTTCGGTAATTATTCGGTAATTCTTAAAGCATGTGGACACTGGATGGATGATACAGTTTAGCGTTTTTCACTGGTGAAGTTTGCAAAACCCCTACACACCCACCCCACTTCTGTATCAGGTGATACTAGTCAGTGGGTACTAGTCAGTTATTTGGGGTTCACTATGGAGAGCCTTTTGATCTCCCTCCACTCATGCTTTTATTGGTCCCAGATTTCTAAGCTAAAACCTCGATTGGAAATAAATTCATTTCCTTAAGCCATCTGGTGGCTTTCACTTGTAACTACAACATCAGTGAAAGGCCAAACATGGAAATTATTCTGCGTTCCTCAACAAACGCCAGGACTGTCCTTTTCTTCCTGTGTGTCTTACAAGATGTGTTACGATGAAGTGCTACGTAAGTGATATGAGAATATTAAAAATCCACGAGAAATATTCATAATTCTAACCTCAGGGCCACTTTAATATCAAGAGCAACATAGTAAAGTCTATGAGTGATGAAATAAGAAAACCTATATTATTTTATTGTAATTGTATGCTAAGACAAGCTTTACTGAGCACCTACCACGTGCCAGTGTGCCTAGGTGATGAAAACCAATACTAGAGGCTAATGTTCTCAGGGAATACAGGCAAAGTGATTGATATCTGAACAAATAGAACAGTATTATAATCAGCTTGCTGAGGTGGAGATTGGAAAAACCCTGACAGGGGCCCTTTTATCCCACACTGAACACGAGGGAATGGACTCTATCCCCTCATGGAATAGGCAAAACACCAGAAAACAAAATAAAAATTCTTTTCTGGAATCAGCTGAAAATAATGATTAAGAAAATAATGGAGTTATACATGTATTGTGTAAGTTTGTATCCTACCTTCCTCAAAAGCCAAAAAATGTTTATATTTCTGCATAATGTATAACCTTAAAGCCATGTTACCCTAAATGGGATCACAGTTGCAGATCCAGGGACCCCAGGGTCAGTAGATAAGCTCCAGGTGTCCACCTAACTTAGTTAAACACCACCTCCCGACCTTCAGCTTTCGGAAGAGGTAAGACAGCAAAAAGGAGTCTGAGCCTGTGTTCCAGACTGCAGGTGTGCCCCTCTAGCTCTATCTCATTACCCCTGAGCAACAAAGTGTTATTGGAGCACATTCTGCCTTGCAAGGTCAGAGAAGGTTCCTGAGAGGCTATTAAGTTTGAGCTGAATGTGGCAGAATGCATAGGAATTCACCGGACAGATACAGGGGTAAAGCCATTCCATTTAATGGAGACACGTGCAGAAATGCAAAGGATTAAAAACGCAAGGCTTATTTGGGGATCTGCAGGTAATTTGGTGGCGCCCGAAAGGCCACTGTGAACAGGGATGGTGAACGCTGCAGCTGGGGAAGTAAGCAAATGCCCACTCCCGAGGGTGGAACATGGCATGCTCAGGAGATGGGCCTCTAGCCCCGCTGCTAATGGGGCCACCGAAGGACTTTAAATGGGGTGATAATAAAATCATTTGCATTTTAGGGAGACTGCCCTGGAAGCATGATGGATATTAGCTTGAAAGGACACACAGCAAGGCCAGTTAGGTGGCTGCTAATATGTTCCACGCAAGACATTATGAGGGTTTCTAGATGAAGTTAGTGGCCCAAAAGAGGGACAAGTGGAGATGGACTTGATAAATATTTAGAGGTTATAATGAACAGGTCTTTGTGACTTGGATATAAGAGACTAGATACATAGAGGAGTTTGGGATGATTGCCAGATATCTGGCTCATAAACCTATGTTCCATCGGCAGCACAAAATACAGGTCTGAAATACGATGAGATGTCAGGGCCAGAGATATAAATTTGGAACTGATCAGCATCAGTGCTATGGGAAAGAAAGAGATTATTCCAGCCCACGATATTATAGTACTCACATTTGGAAGAGATGTGTTAAATAAATGTCAGATGACTAAATATGCGTCCTTACATCCACCTGAGTATTTACAGATAACCTGGCAGGCCGAATAGGAAGACACTGACCTAACATACTCTGCAAACCAGTGCCTCGAAATGAGGTTGGAGTTGAGGGGGTCGCAGACCCAGAGCCAGGTGAAGGGCTGGTTTTGTGAAGATGTTATGGATAGTTTCAAAAATAATTATTTCCACCAAGTATGTATCTCGCTGCATTAACATCCTGTACTTGAAGTCACCGTGCTGAGTCATTCCTGTCCAGGGCAAGCCATCACTCATCTTCAGCCTTGATTGGAGCACTGAGCCCTGGACCTGATCAGCGCTATGGATGGGAAGTGGGGAGGAATGGGAGACTCCCCCTGGCATGCAGCGCTACAAAATCCACCTCTGTCTTTTCCCCGGCTATCTCAGACGGGGTGAGAATTCCAATCAAGGTCACCCTGGGGAAATATCAGTGTTATTCATCTACTGGAATTTGAAATTAAAAAGCTACCAAATTCTTGGGGGAGGGGATTATTTCCCCTTCCATTAATAAGTCCATTTTCCCCCCTCTCATCTTCCCACTTATCATATTTTAGAAGAAATTCATGCCAGTTAATATGAAAATGAGAAGCCAGAAGTTATGAAGGATGCTTACGGATGCAGCCCCAGCAATTCACTAAGTCTGTCTGTTAATCTAGGTATCAATAATATGCTTATTTTTCTCTCATTTAAATGCTCTCAGTATCCATCTGTTCTTGGAACCAATCAGAACATCCTAGCATTATAAGGAATGCACTAATGGAAAGCTACTGTGCCCCTTTACTAATATTAAAAGCACCATGTCACTTTCAGGCAATCAGCAGGGACCATCTTAAAGGAAAGCATGACATCCACACAAGGATAGTATTGGAATGAATTTGACCCTTGTGGGAAAAACCCTCAGCCCAACCAGAGCAAGCTATTGTTCGGTTTTCCCTTATCGAAATGTTCAAAAGTAAAACATATAGGGGCACCTGGCTGGCTCAGTTGATAGAGCATGCAACTCTTAATCTCAAGAGTCATGAGTTCGAGCCCCACACTGGGTATAAAGATTACTTAAATAAATAAATCTTAAAAAAACACAAAAACTAGGGATTAGTTGTTTGAGTTGCTTGATTTCAGCTCAGGTCATGATCCCAGGATTGTGGAATTGAGCCCTGTATCAGTCTCCCACCTGGGTGTGGAGGCTGCTTAAGATTCTCTCTCTCTCTCTCTCTCTCTCTCTCTCTCTCTCTCTCTCCCTCCCTCTCTCTCTCTCTCCCTCCCTCCCTCTGTCCCTCTCCCCCACGCACATGCTCTGTCTTTCTCAAATGAAAAAATAACATTAAAAAAGTAAAAAATATAAACCTATTTTACCACATTTATGCTGAAATATTTACTATTGTCTTTACCAAACCCTGCATGGTCAGATAAACAAGAAAATAGAGATTTCTCAGTGACACCAAGCACTTTCTATAAAGTGTTTCAACATCTGGAATACCTGAGTGGCTCAGTCAGTTAAGCATCCAACTCTTGGTGTCAGCTCAAGTTATAATCTCATGGTTAATGGGATTGAGCCCCACATCAACTCTATGTCAGCAAGGAGCTGCTTGGGATTCTCTCTCCCTCCTTCTCTCCTCCCTCCCTCAAAATAAATAAATAAACTTTAAAAATAAAAATAAAATAAAATGCTTTGACATCTAGTGAGGTATTTCTTTGTTAATATTCTTGTTTAAAAATGTCATCATTTTACTTCCTATTGTTTAGTTTTTTTTTACTTCCTATTTTGATTGGAATCTTTAAAAAATTTTTTTTAATGTTTATTTATTTTTGAGACAGAGAGAGACAGAGCATGAACGGGGGAGGGTCAGAAAGAGGGAGACACAGAATCTGAAACAGGCTCCAGGCTTTGAGCTGTCAGCCCAGAGCTCGACGCAGGGCTCGAACTCACGGACCTTGAGATCACGACCTGAGCCGAAGTCAACGCTTAACCGGCTGAGCCACCCAGGTGCCCCATTGATTGGAATCTTTTTATACCTATGTCATAAGGTGGAGAAAACAGACATCTTTAGTCTTTGTATCCATTAAAGTGATAGGTCTCCCCATTTCTTTTTTTTAAATTTCTGCCTCAGTGAATTTTAGCATTTTCTTTACATAGGTCTACCTAATTCTTAAATGGATTCATTATTACTTTATAACAACTTGCAACAAAATGTGTCCAGAAGTGCAATCCAGAGTGTCATATTTACCAGAATGTTTGAGAAACTGAAATGCTTACGGGTGCCTGGGTGGCTCAGTTGGGTGGCTCAGTTGGTTAAGCATCCGACTTTGGCTCAGGTCATGATCTTGCAGTTTGTGAGTTTGAGCCCCACATCCAGCTCTGTGCTGACAGCTCAGAGCCTGGATCCTGCTTCAGATCCTGTGTCTCCCTCTCTCCACCCCTCCCTTGCTCATGCTCTTTCTCTGTCTCTCAAAAATAAATAAATGTTTAAAAATTTTTTTGAAAAAGATACCAAAATGTTTCTGTTATGACATTTTAAGAAATCACAGGAAATAGAGGAAAATATCACAGTCATCTTTGGTTATGAAGAAATGGCTCATCTTACAAGTTATATTTTGGTTGCTTTAAGGAAATGCCTATAAAATCACAATGTGACTGCAGCAAATGTGGTTTTTTGAAGAGCACAACATGTCAGATGAATCTGATTTCTTCTAGAGCAGGGTGACTGACTTTTAGATAAGGGCAAAGAATTATATGTAAAGTGTCTGGATTTCAGGAAGCCTTTATTCTAACAAATATGATTCTGTCACAAAGAATGTAGTGAACTGTTTGGTGCCGGCTACGTTGTTGGAGGAGAAGTTGTACTTGAAAGGGAGATATCTTTTTAACTCTACGTGTCTTTATTAAATTGAAAGACAACCAGCCCATGGCAAACACACATTATTCTTATAGGATAATTCAACTAGCATTTTTCAGAGTTGCTATTGGTCACAGACAAAAAAAGAAGTTTAATTCTCTTGGTCTCTTTGCTTGGAAAACATTTGTATGCCTAAATTCCATAAACTGTAGATATTAGACAACATGACCGTGTCAGCTTGAGAGCAAAGAGAGACCCACAGTTGTGTAACTTCATGATTCCACGAATTCTATTAGTTTCTCCACCAGTTTATTTAGCCTCTTACTAACTCATGGAAGCCAAAGTCCAAAGGAGAGATGGCAAAAGATGGGAAGGTGGTAAAGATGTTCATGGATAAGCATCAACATTTTCACAACATACCAATCCCTTCTCTAGTTTTAGAGATGTGAAGAGATAACTACAGTAGAAAGTAACAGAAACCAATGAAGGTATAGAACAACTGGAACTCTTGTACATTGCCAGTGGGGAAGCAAAAATGGCACAACTGCTCAAGACACAAAGGAGAATGTCCAACCAAGCACAAGACCTTTCTAACTGCCACTACTCATGTTACACACCCATGAGTACAGCCCTGTATTCACCCAACAGAAATGAAAACACATGCCCACACAAAGATTTGTACGTGAATGTGTCTATCTGCCCCCCAGACTTGAAGCAACCCAAATATCCATTAATGATACATGGCTTAAATACATTGTGATACATCCATGAAATGGACTACTACTTAGCAATTAAAAGGAAGATAATATTAAGTCATACAACATGGGTGAGTCTCAAAAACTTTCCACTAAGTGAGACACGCTAAATACTGTATGATCCTAACTACATGGAATTCTAGAAACGATGAATTGTGACAGAAAGCAGATCATGGTTGCCTTAGGCCAGGTATTGGGGAACTGGCCTGACCATGAAAAGATAGGAGGAAACATTTTTGCATAACTAAAATGTTCTATATCTTGGGGAATGTTTTTGTATGTAAATTATACTTCAATGAAGCAAGGGGAAATAATAAATAGCAACAGAAAGCTGGGAGTATATATAAAGTATAAATCACATTAATCCAAAACACATAAAAATACACATAAGTATTGGGTGCCTGGGTGGCTCAGTCAGTTAAGCATCCTACTCTTGGTTTCAGGTCATGATCTCATGCTTTGTGAGTTCAAGCCCTGAGTTGGGCTCTGTGCTGATGGTGTGGGACCTGCTTGGGATTCTCTCTCTCTCTCTCTCTCTCTCTCTCTCTCTCTCTCTCTCTCTCTCAAATAAACCTTAAAAAATACACATCAGTATTATTATAAGTATGATGGGCATTTTGGTGCATCAACTGGAATGGTATCAACGTAAATGGCCATGAGCGGGCTTGCTTTTCCAGTTAGCACATGTTTCTACTTATCATCTCCTTACTTTACTGTAACGACAGTCAACATCAATATTGAGAACCTTTTCTCACATGAGGTAAAGGATTCAGCTCCCACAAACGCAGTCTCCTGGCTGCTCAGAAAGAAGCCTCTTTCTGCACATCCCATGGCCTCCCTCGTAGCTGAGATGTCCATAAGCAGCAGAGTCAGTCACTCTCTGCTTTTTGTCTGTGATGTCCTGAGTAGCAGGGGACTTGGGACAACAGAAACTTAGAACCCTGAGGCTGTGTGTGGGGCCTCCCAAGAAATCAAGAGCACCCTTCCCCAACTTCAGCGAGCACTTCCAGAAAGGCTCTGTCTGCATTCTCAGAATCAGAGTCTAGAGACAGTGAAAAAGGACATGGTCTGTCCCTAAGCTCAGACAAAAAGCAGGGACTTGGCCAGGGAGGCTTCAGAGAGAGAGGCCTGCCCAGCCATCCCAAGCGCAGCCAAGATAGGAACCAGGTCCTGGAGCTGGAAAACTCGCTCCTCACACCTGCAGGTGTCTGAGCCCCAGACCCCCAAAGGTGCAGCAAATCAGCCTCTATAAAGAGGAGAAGGGGTGGATGGAGGCCATCCCGCCCCACCCAACTCTGGCTGTCCCAGGAGGTTTCAGTAGGTTAACTTCAGGTTTCTCTGATGATCATCAGAGTGTGATTTTTTTAAGGTTTATTTATTTTTGAGAGAGAGAGCACAAGTGGGAGAGGGTCAGAGACAGAGGAAGAAGAAGATCCGAAGCAGGCTCCATGCTAACAGCAGCGAGCCTGATGTGGGGCTTGTACTCATTTATGAACTGCGAGATCATGACTTGAGCAGAAATCAGATGCCCAGCTGACTGGGCCACCCAGGCGCCCCTCAAAGTGTGATTTTAGAAATAATGGCAAATCTCTTGAATTGAAACAAAGAACGTGCCTGCCTGCTTGCAGGTGTTTTCAATTCCTTTAAGACACTGAGTCAGAAGGTTTTATTTTCAAATGTTTAGGATAGGTAATTCCTTCACCCTAAAGAGTAATTAACAGTTGATGGAAAATTCTAAATTATTCTTCTTGGTTCTAACTGGAAGCGATTAGAGAAGAGGTGCCAAAAGCTGGGGGTGGGGGGGGGGGCAGTAAGAGTTGGGAGACAAACCTGATAAAACATAATAACTTCTCAAAAAGTAGGCACAGTGCTCTCCACTAGACACAAAGACTATGCACTGCAATATTTCTACTATGCGTGCTGAGGCCCAACTCGGTCATGGGAATGGAGCTCACCAAAGTTCTCAGAACGTGCTAGGAGGCAGGTGGCCCCACCATCTCATTTCACTGATGCAAGACACAGGCCCAAGAGGTAAGCAGCACAAGGGAGTGAGGCAGGATCCCAGGCTTTTCCATCTCTATATCCACATTCCTTTTACCATACAGTATGATGGGTCCCAACAGCACAGGCTTTGGGAACTGTCCCCTGCAAAAAGACTGGAAAATCCCCAGCTCCTATATTCTCATCTCTGGCTTCTTAGAGTTGAACCAGAGACGTGCATTTAGAGAATCATTGGAAACTGTTCAGTGGCTCTTCCAAATGCTAGAGGCTGCCAGATGCCTCACAGTAGGCTGCTTCTCTTCTGAAAAGCACATAATCCCCTCCATGCTCCCTCTTCCTCCACCTTTTTAAAAATTGTTTGCCAGCCAGTTTCCTGATTGTTTCATCCAAGTATGCTCTTACCCTTCCTCCTCTAAGGTCCCCACATACTTTGTCTGGTCTTGCTCTATTCTGCCTTGTATTACAGTAACTTGTCATAGATTTGGTTCCCCAGAGGCACACCCCCTAGAGGACGACTCAGGTACAATTCATTTATTAAAGAAAGGAATGGGTGGGGTTGGGGATAGGAGAGGAAAGCAGAAGAAGCCAATCAATGCGTAGCTTCAGGCAAAGACCCAGGCTCAGCCTCATCCCCAGGGACCTTTGGAGTCTAAATTATACCTAAATTTGTTCTTCTTGGGGCAAGAGGTTAAGGGCTGCTCTGAGAGATGTGAAATCCCAGGCAAGGAGCTCCGCAAATGTAGGCAGAGCACCTGTAGGCACACAGAAGCTGGAGAGGGAACAGAGACGGGAGGGCTCCGGAGAGCTCTGGAGGATTGCTGACATGGCCTCACATTGGTGCATTCACCTTATCTCCCGGGTTGAACTGTATTCCCCAAAAGGATATGCTGGGGTCAGAATCCCCAGTACTTCAGAATGTGACCTCCTTTGGAAATAGAGTATTGTAGATATAACTAGTTAAGATGAGGGCATACCAGAATAGGGTGGACTCTTGATCCAACATGACTAGTGTCCACATGGGAACATGAAGTGGAGACACAGGGGGAATGCCATGTAATGGTGGAGGCACACTGGAGTTATGTAGCTGTAACCCAAGGAATGGGAATGCTTGCTGGTCACCTCTAGGAGCTAAAAAGGGGCAAGAAAAATTCTACCCATCATTTCAGGTGGAGCATGGCCCTACCAACACCTTGATTTGGGACTTCTGGCCTCCAGGACTGTGAGGGAATACATTTCTGCTATTTTAAGCCATCCAGCTTGTGGTAATTTGTCATGGCGGCCCTGGGGAACTAATCCGTTCCATTAGACTATACATTCCTGGCAATCAGGCGACACCTTGCTCACTTTCCCCCTCAATGTCTGTTTATGGAAGGTGCTGAGCCAGAGGAAGTGAAGCACTTATTCTACTCATAAGTTCCCCAAAGCTGTGCCCCAGCCCTGTGTTGACTAAGCAACTCCTTTGACATACAAGTGTTAGGTAGGAAATGGGGTTCCATTTCCCTGGGAAATTAAGAGTCTTTTGCTCCCTCTATGTCTGTGTTGTATTCTCGAAGGCCACTTGGGAGCCTCATTGGGGCTTGTATTGCTACTGATGATATCGAAATGTGTCAGTCCCAATCTTCTGTAAGGGAATGAGCTGAACATGTCTCTTCTGTGCTCCCAGAGCACCCTGGGAAAACTTCACTCTTGGCTCTGCCCCAGGCTATTGAAGCGACTGGCTTGTGCTTCTCTCATCCCCCAAGACTGAGGATCCTGGTGGGGGTGGTCTTATTTCTGAACTCCTAATATCCAGTGTCTGGTAAATAATAGGATTTCTGTGCAAGTGCAGCACTAAACAAACCTGGCTATTCTATTCTGGCTACAGATTCTAGAAAATTTCTGGATAATCATAGCATTCCATTCCTTAGTCAGAGCCACCCAGGGTCTCAAAGAGGATTTTGTGTGTACGTTGTGTGTTTTATAGGCACGCTGCACTCACAGAGAGGCCAGAGAGCTGGCCCAATTCATTTCTTCACAGTTTATTATGTGGAAAAACATAAGCCTTCTGTTTTCCTGGGCTGTTAACTTGGCACCTCATTTCATGTATAAAACTTGCATTAAAAGATACTACCTCTGTGAGTTAATCAGTCATATAAAGATCAAAACTACTTAATAGTACAAAGGACTCTCAGAGCTCATATCCTATGAAGAATGACTGCAGGCCAGGTGAGAGAGATGGGTGTCTGATCATTAATCCTCAAAACAACTTAATGAAGTTAGTATAAGACTCACCTCAAAGATGGTGAAACTGAGACTCAACAAGGTTAAGTGACAAGCCCAAGGTCACATAGCTGCTAAGGGATGGAGCCCAATGTCTCTGACTAAAAGCCATGGTTTTTTCTAAAAACTCCATTCAGACTCTCAAAGTGACAGAATTCTAAAGGAAATAACCAACTGGTTTTCCCAAGAGGACTTGGAATCACTTGTTCAAATGAGTGGTGTTCTTCACAGCCATCCCTTGGAAAATTAAATAGCAGTTCTGATGATTTGTGGCTCTTCATTTCATTTGGGGAACGCTTCTTTGAAGATTCGGGGCTTCAGAACCTGAGGGACATCCTTTTAAGTATGATTTCTGGTGCCTAATCTTTAACTCTGAAGTCTTTCTGAGCAGATGATTAAACTAGTCATTAATGTCTTCAGTCAAAAATGTGGTTGGCTATAAAGATACAGGATTTCAGGCTGGATCTGGAGACAGCATGGACAAGTTTCTGCACCGGATTTGGAACCAGGCAGAAGGAATATGATCATTATTATTATTATGGATCAAAAAAGACTTCTAGGGGCATCTGGGTGGCTCAGTTGGTTAGACATCTGACTTTGGCTCAGGTCGTGGTCTCACAGTTCATGGGTTTGAGCCCCACGTCGGGCTCTGGGCTGACAGAGCCTGGAGCATGCTTCAGATTCTGTGTCTCCCTCCCTCTCTGCCCCTCCCCTGCCCTCAAAAATAAATAAACATTTTTTTAAAAAGGCTTCTAAAATTTTTTTGAATAATAATAACACAATTGAAGATATAGACTCCAGAACATTCATCTAGGTGTTTAAGCTCTGGTACCTGTTACACGGGTCCAGGGGCAGGACAAGCAGTTCAAAGTGAATGCTTTGGTGTCTTCTGCATTCCAGTAGGTTGAATGCATTCCCACACTTTGCAGTGAGGTTGGCTCTTACAATAGTTGCAACAAGAAAATAACGCCATATTCAAGTCCTGATCATTTCTTATCTGTTCATTACTGCTCTGTAGCACAATGAGTTTCTAGGAAAAAAAAAAAAAGAATTGGGCCTCTATTACAATAAGAAAAGTGTGTCTTTACAAAGGACTGGTAAGTAACTGAGCATGGCCTCCTTCCCTCAGCGGGGCTGGCTCTGCACCTGAAGTGATTGCTTAAGTATTTATTGCAGAGTTTTATGCAGTCAACTGGCTGACCAGGATTCAGATCCTAAGAGAATTTTTTCATAAAACATATATTTCTTTTTCATTACGCTAGAAATATATGTTCCTTGTAGAAAAACTAGAAACTGCTGACAAGCAGAAATAATGCTTAAATCATGCATAATCCTGCCACCCAGAGATAAATACTGTTAATATATTTGGTGAATGTTCATTCAAGTGTCACTGTATATTTACCTATTTTTTACACAAATGGGATCACATTACACATGCAATATTATAACATGGTTTATTAACTAAGCAGTAGCATGAACATCTATGTCAATAAATGTACTTGTACAGTGCAATTTTCAACAAATGGTGCATAGTATTCCACTTAAATAACAACCCATATTTATCCAATCCTGTACTGTTGAACTATTGAGTTGTTTCAAAATCATGGTTTTGCTATTAGAAATGATACTATAATGAGGTCACCCTGGGAAGAGTGTGTTCCATGAGAAGAGGACAAGCAGGGACAAAATGGCCCTGATGACAAGGATAGGCCCCTTGGGATGAAATGGAGCCCAAAGGACAAGAAAGAGCAGTTAGAAAACAAAGTAGAATGGTGGTTGCCAAGGGCTTGGGGGGTGTCGGGGGGGATGGGGAACTGGTGTTCAAAGGGTATAGTGTTTCAGCCATGCAAGATAAAGTTCTAAAGATCTGATGTACGACAATGTTTTATTAAGAGGGCAGATCTCATGTTGTGTGTGTTTTTAGCACTATATATATATATATATATATATATATATATACATATATATATATATATATATATATGATAAAGAAAGTAAGAAGGGAAGAAGGGAAGGAAGGAAGGAAGGAAGGAAGGAAGGAAGGAAGGAACCAGAGAAGTAGAACTAAAACCAGGAGGGGAGGGTATTAACAGAAGTCAGTAGAGGTAAGAATTTCATAAAGAAGGGAGAGGTTTCTCAATATGGCAATGTTTGCCACCACACCAGTAAATGGTCATCCATGGAATCAACTGGATATTCAATATATAATCCGTAAATGCAACTTCAAAAAATTGTTTCACAAAGCCCTTGAGTTTACCCCCCACAAAATGCAGCCATTACTGAACCACTTCATCATCCAATAGAGTTGGTTGACTCTACAGCCTGAAGACGTTTTCTGGAAACTCAGTTACTGACTTCTTGGTCCATGACAGCCTATGTCAATGAACACAAGTGCTGTGTCTCATAAGCAATAGCTCTCCTTTCTGGTGTTACAAATGGGTGTGGCCCCTAAATGATAGACCTCTACACTGTCCATTGCTTATTATACAACTACAGGGTCACCCATGCACAAATTGACCAAAACCTTCCCTGCTCCTATGGCTGTACCTTTACCATTGGCCTGGTTTCTTTCTTCAGGGGAGTTTTTATCATTTCCCATTAAATATTTAACATTTTCCATTGGAAATTATTGATTGTTTCAGTCACATCATGCATACATATTAGAAGATACAAACAATAAATAAAAATCCCTCCAAAATGCATGCATGCACAAACATAGGCCTGTGAACACAGGCCTCTTAAAATTAACCAACATCTCTGGTTTAAGACTTAATGTTCCTATGATGTTCCTATAATGTTCCTATGATGTTAGATCCTGTCCTTTAAAGGCTGATGCTTTCAGGACTTCCCAGTGGGCACCCAGTGTGGTAACTGCAAATGATATTTTGCAGTCCAACCCTGGATTTGCCCAGGAGTTTCATTACTTTAGCACCGAAATTCCCAAGTCCTTGAAAATTTCAGAATTGTCAGTCACCATGCATGTGGCCCCAGTTAGTTTAGCTACTAGTTCTTTGTATGGAACCCCAACTAGAGGACTTCTTCTTCTTCTGGATTTCATAACCCATTGATTGTGAATGAATCACTACCTCAGAAGGAATTACATGCAGTTTATTAACAGTTAATATTTATAAGAAATTGTAAAAATATATAGAACAAATTACAAAAAAATGGCACAATTCTTGGGGTTCTGGCATGAACCCCTACCACCACTGTGGCTGACGTAGCTCTCACCCAGAAGTGACTTCTCAGTCCTACCCAGGTCTTCTTATATGCCTAGGATTGGTGTCATATATGATCCTTCTTCATCCATCCATTCAGTCTGTAAATTGAGTGCTTACTATGTGTGTGGCAATGTGCTGGGCACTAGAAATACAGCAGAAAACAAAGCTGTATCCCACCTGGTGGATTTACACAACGGCACAGTAGACTAATGTTAATCAAATAATCTCACAAATGAATATATAATTATTAATTGTGAGGAGTGCAATGCAGGAGAAATCTGGAATACAAAGAGTATAGCAGGAGACGCTGATTTAGGGTCGGAGATAGCATCTCCAAGGAAGAAACACGTAAGCTCGCCATGAAGGCTGAGTAGAAATGCATATTAAAACTCCTACCAGGGGCACCTGGGTGGCTCAGTTGGTTAAGCGTCTGACTTCAGGTCATGATCTCACAGTTCATGAGTTCAAGCCTCACATTGGGCTCTGTGCTGACAGCTTGGAGCCTGCTTCAGATTCTGTGTCTCCCTCTCTCTCTGCTCCTCCCCTGCTTGCACTCTGTCTCTCTCCCTCTCTCAAAAATAAACAAACCTTAAAATTTTTTCATTAAAAAAATAAAGAAAACTCCCACCCGATTAAAAAGTTTAAAAGTCAGGGGCCCCTGGGTGGCTCAGTCAGTTAAGTGTCGGACTCTTGCTTTCAGCACAAGTCATAATCTCATGGCTCATGGGTTTGAGCCCCACATGAGGTTCTGGGCTGACAGTGAGGAACCTGGTTAGGATTCTCTCTCCTTCTGTCTCTGCCCCTCCCCAGCCTCAAAAAAATAGTAAAAAAAAAAATTTTAATAAAAACAATTTAGCATTACCTGATAAAACTCTTGCACAAATGGACCAGGAAATATGTATAAAATGTCCATAGCAGTATAGTTCTTAAGAGGAAAAAAACTAGAAACAACTCATTTGAAGGTGAGAGATGGAAACTGAAGGGGTCAAGAATGACTTGTCCAGGTTGGGCTGGGGCAGCTGGGTGCACAGGGTTGCCTAGCCACCTGCTTTCCCTGCAGGTCCCACAAGAGTCCATTTGCTTTTTGGTTTTGAAGTGCTCTTGGTTGCTGTCTGCAACTGCTCAAAAATCACTCTACCTGCTTGTGCCTCAAAAACATTAAGGGCATTTTTATTGCTCCAGTGATTTTTCTGTTGCCTTTCAAAAAAGCCAAGAAATGCCGGAAATGTTGTGGAGGTAATTCCCCTCCAATGCCAGAGGACTCCATTACTGGCCCTCACTCTGCCCAGCCTCCAAATGTCCTCAGGTGTAATGGCCTTTAATTCCAAGTGCAGCCTGAAGGACTGAACCATCACACAGCAGCCAGTTTTTCTATGATTATGCCCTGTCTCCCACCATGAAACTTCCCTCACTCATCACCCCGCCCCCTTCCCTCACTGCAGCTAGAGTTAAAAGCAGCCACCTGCTGCCCCATAGGATTTAACTACTTTACTCTTTCACGCCTTCTTACATGTGTGGGTTACATATGCAGCTTGGTACTTAGATCTATATGCCTGTCTACAGTATTATGAATATGAATGGATTGAATCATCTGCTATTGAATACACTGGCTTATAAGGTGTCACTTCCATAGGTCATTTTGTTTTCCATGTTGATCAAGCCTGAAGGATTAATGGGGAGGAATGCTATATTGAAATGCCTTACAAGAAACTGCTTAAGGAGATGAAACCATACACAAGACTTCAACATGACTACTTACACATCGCCTTGTATGAGGCAATCACACTGTCATTCCTAAAAAAACAGTTCCCTATTAACCTTGCTTATACTAAGCAATAGTTAGTGCTGAAAATAGTCTTAACAAAGAGGGTACAGACTATGCCATGTGCTCTGAAACAAACTTTTACAGCCAAAGACTACATGTAAGGGTAAAGCATGGTAGTCTGCTCAGCATAATCCATGATGGGGATCAACTTTTTTTTTTGAGAAGTTATACCAAAATCCTGGCCAAATGTGCCCAAGTATTTTATAGTCTCACCTGAGAAGTCTTTCAAGATTATCAGAGATTTCTTGTGATAACTCAAAGTACTAGTAGTCCCATCTCAAAACCTTGAGGGAAACAGTAGATCTTTTCTGGCCATGAAGAGAAATATGAGGGGACTCTCCCAGCATTTCTATACCCAGCACTTGTGTAACATGGAGATGGTAAAGTCTTCTGTTCATAAAGGGAGAGAAGAGCCCTGTATGCCAAGGGTCATAGTCATTTAAAATGCATGGTTTTGTTCTTTTCAGTTTCTTGATACACACATTTCTATGATGACACCTATTTTCTTAAGCTAAATCAGTCTCGAGATGATCAGTGATCACATGCACAGCCTCTTTTTCTGCTGCTGCTCTTAATGGTAGGTAAATCATTCTTACAAATAAAATTGATATTACTAAATTTTAACACATAGAATACATTATAAATATCCTATGAGTGATGTTCTAAGAAATAACAAGTTTTGAAACCCAAATAAGTCCTTAAATTGGCAATACCAACACATGATTCTGTGTAGTGCTATTAAACTTACTAGGATATCCAAATGTTATACTATTCAAACACTCCCCAATAATATTGACTGATGTTTTCCAACAGTTGAATATTATCTACAGACTATAGTTTTTTTTCTTCTTTTTAAGTTGTTTTATTTTATTTTATTTTGTTTTATTTTATTTTATTTTATTTCTGAGAGAGCAAGAGTGAGAGAGGGGCAGAGAGAAAGAGAGAGAGAGGTGCGAGAAAATCCCAAGCAACCTCAGCACTGTCAGCAAGGAGATTTGGGGCTTGATCTCACAAGAACCGTGAGATCATGACCTGAGTAGAAATCAAGAGTCCAATGCTTAATCGACACCCCCAGACTATAGTTTTTTATAAATATTTTACCAAAAAAAATGCAAAGAGAATAAGATGTGAAAATTGTCATAGAATATTTAAGTATGAAATTAGAAATTGATCTCAAATCCAAATTGGCAAAAGTAATATTGATTTCAATGGCAATACCAAAATAGGGAAAAACAAATTATTTTTAACATTAAAAAAGGAAATGAGTTTAAATGAAGCAGCACAAACCCTGATATCCAACTTGGAGATGCTTTTGGATGCACCCTTAAATATTCCTACCAATATTGTAAAATGAAAGAAATTTCTCTACGTCTGAAATATTTGTCATAAAACAGAGATCAAAACTACTGGAAAGGACAATTCATGTGTAGTGTGCTTTAAAATTTTTATTTTAGGATGACAGCTTTTTTTTTTTTTTTCAAATTTATTTATTTTTGGGACAGAGAGAGACAGAGCATGAACGGGGGAGGGGCAGAGAGAGAGGGAGACACAGAATCGGAAACAGGCTCCAGGCTCTGAGCCATCAGCCCAGAGCCTGACGCGGGGCTCGAACTCACAGACCGCGAGATCGTGACCTGGCTGAAGTCGGACGCCCAACCGACTGCGCCACCCAGGCGCCCCAGGATGACAGCTTTTAAATATTAAATATTTGTAGTATCTTTCAAACTGTTAGAGGGGGTTTTTTTGGCCTTTATTTGGTGCCAATGGTCCCTTCTTTTGGTGTTTTCTACTATCAAATGTTTATATCAAGAAAACATTGTTCTGTGTGTTATTGAAATGTATAATCTGTTCATAATATATCAGTTTATATAAAACAGTCATTTATTACATGGGGTAGATTTTTTGTATAGAAAACCTCTATATATATAACACCATCACAGAAATTCACTATTTATTATTATGGTTGCTTATTATTTTTAAACTCATAAATAAACTGTGAAAAAGTACAATATAAGGTTTGGCTTTGGGAATTCCTGGAAATCCCCAGGGATTCTAACTTCTCATTCTTTAATTCTAAATACTCACATCTGTCATGAATTTGGAAATTCTATTTCCTGTACATTTTAAAATAGAAACTGTATATATTTAAGGTGTAAAACATGATGATTTGACCTACATCTATATGGTGAAATTATTACTACAGTCTAGCTAATGAATGTATCTCCTTTTCATAGTCTCCATGATTTTGTTTATGGTGAAAGAATCTGAAATCTATTCTTTTAGAAAATTTGCAGTATTCAGTACAATATTATTAACTATAGTCACCATGCTATACATTAGATCGCTAGACTTATTCTTCCTATATAACTACAACTTTATGTCCTTTAATCAAAATCTCCCCATTACCTCTCACTCCTTGACCCTAGTAATCACTATTCTACTCTCTGTTTTATATTCATTTGACTTTTTTAGATTCCACATATCAGTGAGACCACATAGTTTCTTCCTTTCTGTATCTGCCTTATTTCACTTAGCATAACACCCTCCAGTTTCATTCATGTTGTCACAAAGGGTAAGATCTTTTTTCTTTAAGGCTGAAAAATATTCTGTATACATACCACAGTTTCTTTGTCCATTCATCCATCAACATATGTTTAGGTTGTTTCCATATGTTGGCTACTGCAAATAATGTTGCAATGAACATGAGAGCACAGATACCTCTCTAAGGTGCTGATTTCAGTTCTGTTGAGTATCCAGACAGGAGATTGCTGGATTATATGGTAGTTCTATTTTTAGTTTTTGAGGAACCTCCATGCTGTTTTCCATAATAGCTGTACCAATTCACATTGCCACCAACTGTGCACAATGGTTCCCTTTTCTCCACATTCTCAACAACACTTCCTAGCTCTTCTCTTTGTGATGACAGCCATTCTAACAGGTGCAAGGTGATATCTCATTGTGGTTTTCACTTCCTTTTCCCAGATGATTAGTGATGTTGAGCGCCTTTTCATGTACTTGTTGGCCATTTGTATGCCTTCTGTGGAAAAAATATCTATTCAGTTCCTTTGCCATGTTTTAATTGGGTTGTTTGTTTTTTGGTATTGAATTGTAGGAGTCTCTTATATAGTTCAGATGTTAACCCCTTGTCAGATCTACAGTTTTTCCTGCTCATTTACTAATGCCACACAGTGCATCAGAAAGTTTGCACAAGAGTCTAACCCATTTGTTCAGGTGAACTTTATTTGCGTATGGGTATATAATAGGTGTATGGTCTTACTATATACTACCTATCTGAAGAATTCACTGGAATTGAAAAATTACTTTCTGAAAACTAGAATTTTCAGGAAATTCTTTCAAGTGGCCAAATATTAGTACTACTTAGTGATTATACAAAATAATTAATAACACATTATATTTCAATGTTTGAGATTTTGAAGAAGGTAAAATTTTCTGATGAGTTTTTTTTTTAATTTTTTTTAATGTTTTTATTTATTTTTGCGACAGAGGGAGATAGAGCATGAGCAGGGGAGGGACAGAGAGAGAGGGAGACACAGAATCGGAAGCAGGCTCCAGGCTCTGAGCTGTCAGCACAGAGCCCGATGCGGGGCTTGAACCCACAGACTGTGAGATCATGACCTGAGCCGAAGTCAGATGCTTAACCGACTGAGCCACCCAGGCGCCCCTCTGATGAGTTTTTTTTAACAGTTTAAGAAACTTTATTCATGAATTCCTCCATTATGATGTCATCATCATGGATAACAACATGGATTCTGCTAGAAAGAAAAGCACATTCTTCATAGCAGATAAAGATGTGGTTTAAGAAATACTCTTGTTCAGGGGCGCCTGGGTGGCTCAGTCGGTTGAGCGTCTGACTTCGGTTCAGGTCATGATCTCGTGGTCTGTGGGTTCGAGCCCCGCGTCGGGCTCTGTGCTGACAGCTCAGAGCCTGCAGCCTGTTTCAGATTCTGTGTCTCCCTCTTTCTCTGACCCTCCCCTGTTCATGCTCTCTCTGTGTCTCAAAAATAAATAAATGTTAAAAAAAATTTTTTTTAAAAGAAATGCTCTTGTTCAAATTATAAACACATTTTCTCATAAAAACTAAAATGAAAAATTATTTAGCAAAGCAGATGAGTCCAGTTGATGAATCTACATAAGGCTAGGGGTGCTACTGAGTTAATATTTGTCACTGTGCACTGTAATTTATCATAACTTTATTGTAGCCCCCTTGCTAGTAGGATCTCAAGAACAGTGACTAACTGCTCTATAATAAATATTAAATAATAATAGTCTCTATATTCAAATTTATTCCTACCCCTCCAATTAGGGTGAGATTTCTATAACATGAAAAATATTATCTTATTCCAGATTCCCTAGAAAGCAGAGCCTGAGACAAGGATTGAGTTTTAGTGCTTCATTTGATAGCTGCAGTGCCAGGGAAGTTAGAGAGAGAAAAGGGATAAGCTGTGAGGATATAAAGCTGACTACTCAGTAGATATAACCACTGGGCCAGAGTCTCTAGACAGGCTAATACAGAGAAACTGTGGCTTGGGACCAGCCATGGGAAGCAGTAATGAGCAGTAATTCATCTACCCAGCTCCTTCCCATCTCTTATTTCCTTCTGTTAGTCAAAGTTTGCCCCAGTGGGGACTTAACCCATCTGAATTTTTCAGTTGCATCTTGTAGCCTCTTTGGCTGGTGCTCTAAAAATGAGATCCCATGCCCCACCACACAGCATCTCATCCATGATCTATAGGAGGGTGAAAAGACAAAAACTCAGGGTGGTGACTGATCAGTCTGGTTGTGCATCAGGCCCCAGTGACTGGCCACGTCCAGGTAATGGAGCCATGCAGCCCCAGAGGGGGAAGGCCAGAGCAGCAGCTGAAGCAGAACAAGCAGCTGAGGACTCGAATGTGACAGCATTGAGTCTTAGAAGGAGTATGAGATGTTCCTGATCTGAGTATTTCATATCAGTTTCAAGTATTGTCTTTGACAGAGTGTTACAGGCTAAAGTATCTCCCCACCAAAACTTGTATGTTGAAGTCCTAGCTCCCCCGAGCCCTCTCAGAATGTGACTGTATTTGGAAATAGGGTCTTTAAAGAGGTAATTAAGGTTAAATAAGGTCATTACGGAGACTGTGATCCAATATAACTAGTGTCCTAATAAGAAGAGGACATTAGGACACTGGCACACACAGAGAGAAGGCTATATGAATACAAAGGGAGAAGATGACCATATGCAAGTCAAGGAGAGAAGCCTCAGAAGAAACCAACTTGCTAGCACCTTGATTTGGTCTTCCAGCTTCCAGAACTGTGAGAAAACAAACCTCTATTGTGTAAGCCACTGTCTATTGTATTTTGTATGACAGCTCTAACAAACTAATACACAAAGATCAGAAATCAGCCATATCAAATTCCACCCTGCCTTTCTTCCAAGTCTGTCACCTGTTTACATTCCCTTGAGGCCAATTCCTAGAGTAGTCAAATTATTAACTCTCTGAATCTACCAGAATGAATGGGCCATCTTATTTTTTTTTTAGTCAAAATGAGAGCCTCCAATAAAGTACTAGATGCTTTTGCTAGTAGAATGCAACAATATATTCAAATAGGCACTGTATGTTTTAATGAATAATTTATTTATTGCACTGGTATTAGCTCTATAATTATCTTACTACCCCTTACTGGGACATAGCAATAATTATTCATGTATTAGTGTACTGATTATTGAGATTGTGGAGCAACTTCAATCAAGTCAATAAAAGAAATAAATAAAATAATATAAATTATGATATGTTCTTAAAAAAAACAACAACCAGAATTTGTAGAATCCACAGTGAAGCCTGATACAAAAACAAAATGGAAAAGCAAAATTGGCTAAAATACCAAACATTTACATGGCTGTGATGAATGTCAACTTCATACAATTATTGGTTTATTCAGTTCAGTTGATGCTTTGGGCAGTCAAAAAAATCATGTGAATTGAACAAAATACATGTAAAATAATCAAAGATGGGAGATCAAGGGAGGTTACTGTGCAGTGAACAAGAAAACAGCAAACCAAAACACTGTTTTATTTATACATTTTAACAGATGATGTAGTAATGCCCTACAAACTCTATTTAATTAGGCTCATTTACATGATAGCAAAATAAATAAGTATTGTTTTATGCTGTTTTATATTATATTTTATCTTTTCCCCCTTTCTCTATCTTTCAGCCATTTCTTCTTTTGGAAATTCCTGCACTATTTTTCTCATGTCTCACATTGTACATCTCATAATTGCATTTTATTGCTTCTCTGCCTGGGCAAGCTATTTTGAATCGTATCAACATTCATTTGAGTGCCTTTGTAGGAGGCACTGAGTTAGTGGGAGGAGAAAAATAAACCAAGCTAGTCCCTTATCCTCCAGGTATTTACTATCTAGAATGAACAAGCACTGAGAGGTTAGAACCAAATCTGTTTAACTTGTGTACAGTTCCTGCTAATACTAGAGCAGGAATTAAAGGTAAAGTCATTTGACCCCTCTTCCAGTGCCTTCTCACCACCTCCCACCACCACATAGCTGCCCTTCAACAGTAAAATGGATACATAAACTGTGGTAGAGTCATACAATGGATGAAGCAATGCGGATGAACATCTACAACCACATCCAACAATACGGATGAATTTTGCATACACAATGTTAAAAAAAGAAGCCACACATCAAAGGGTGCCTACTGTATAATTCATGTATATAATGCATAAAAGCAGGCAGAACTATGGTGTTAGAAGTCAAGAAAGTGGTTATTCTGGGGTGAATTGTGGGAAGCAGTGACTAGTTAGGAGCATGAGGGGGTATATGTTCTGGAATGCTGGGGATGTTCTCTCTTGGTCTGAGTACTGGTTAAACAGGTGTGGTCAGTTTGTGAAAATTCATTGAGCTGTGCACTCACTTTTCTATATGGATTATACTGCCACACAAAGTTTTAAAAAATGTTATCAAATTATGCCCAGCAATACAAAGTTTTTCTAATATCGATAATAGTTTCTAGCCCTAAGTTTTCTTGATTTTCATGGCAACAGATAAGAATAATATTTCTTCATGACAAATCTTGAAGACGGAGGAATTACTTCATTCGAAAATGTGTAAGAGAGTCTTGTAGCAAAGTCCCCTCTACAGATGGGCTGAAAGAGGAATCTGTGCAACATAATTGATCAAGTTTTGTATCCTCTGCCCATTCCAACTGATAAGCTAAAAGCCACAGGAAATTAGGATAAAAAAAACCAGTTAAGTGTATTTTGAAAGGCAGCAAAGGGCACTGTGGCAACAAGAACTCCAAGTATGATACTAGATGAACGAAGTACATGTGTTTTTAAATTATTTATATTTGATGAAGAAAAATTCTCTTTGAAAAACATTCACCTCTTCTGTGCTAGCACCCATAAAGCAAAAGAGATCTAATGGACCCTCCACTAAGTGGGAAATGAACAACTTGTGAATATAAAAAAAAAAAAAACAAGTACCTTGTTTAACCTAGCTACACAAAAGAAATATACATGGAGTCAATTGGGCCAAACAGGCTGTTTAAAAAAAAAAAAAAGTCCCCTTAAGGAACAACACAACAAAAAGGGAAATCAATTGAATTTTACAAGCTAGAGGAGTGTGTTATACAATTTAAGAGCTATATTTAATTGGTAGGATTGAAAGTCTGCACTTTCCTTCCACATATATCTATTGTATTTATTATATTAGCATATTGTATTTAAAAGCAATCCCATGGGTCCCAGTTGCAAAAACACAACAACAAGAAGAATGTCGAATTACATCAACCCAAAGTAAGCATCTTAAAGCCTGATTAGATACATACTAAATCATGACATGACAGATATAAAATGAATCCCTAGTCCATCCTTGATTTCAAACAAGGACTTATGAAAATGGTTCGGAATATAAAATTATGGAAAACATTACAGTACATCAAAGCAAAGCAAGTTTAATTAGGCTTAGTTTGATAATTGCTGAAAACAAAGAACCTGCCTCACAGCGTGGCTGGTGTAAAATCCAGCAGTAAGTCCAGTTGATCCAAATTAAAACCGCCCTATCTACCATCCCACATGAATCCTTTTATCTGAAGTCTACAGAGAACAAAGAATTACAATCCAGCTCAGAATGACAGAGGACCCATGGTTTTTTCATCAGGATTTGCTTTGGCTAAAACCTATGTATGTTTCGCTTCTCTGTTTTAAAAATGTAACATACAAGGACTCTAAGGTAAAAGCCAAGAGACTAACCAGCACTAGCAAAAAGCTGGTAGCAAATCAGGGCATTTCTTCATCATACTTAGATCCGTAGAATCCATTTCCACCTTTCCCCACAAATGTGTCACAGGGAAGAAAATTCATCACCTTGCAGCCAAATTCTTTTCTGAATGATTGATTCTCTAGATGCGGAATGTAGAAATGGATCTTTCAGGAGAATTATAAACCTTCCCCCAATAAGGAGATTAAAAACATCATGAAATTAATTGGGTCACACGGTTATTGCTATACTAATTTTTCAGAGTGGAAAACTGTAACAGGAAATCTAGAAGCCTAAAAGGAAGTCAGAGGTGGAGGTGGAACGCCCTTGAATTTCCTGCCTTCCCTGCCTGGTTCAGGCCCTCATAACCTACCAGCAGGATGGTCACTGAGGTCTCCTCTCTGGTATCCCTGACATTAGGGCTCCTCTGGCCACCCATGTGCAACACCCTCCCCCAAATTCTTATTCTAATAAACAAATATACTTGTGTTGCCTGCCCACTTATAGAATTCCACTGAAATTTAAAAAATTCAATCTTCATATGAAAACCAGTCAACCTCACTCATAATAAAAATGCTAATGAAAGCAGCAATTAAATATCATTTTTAGTTATCAAATGGGCACAAATATCAAACAAAAAATGATTAGGACTGTAAGAGAGTTACAGAAGAGGCACTTTTGTAAATACCTCTAGTGAAAGCATCAATTAGTATAGCCTTTTTGAAAATCAATCTGGCTATATAAAATCATGAGCATTAAAAGAGAAAAGAAGTCATATGCTTTGACCCTACTTCTAAGATTTTCTCCTAGAAAGTAGTCAAAGTTATGAATGAAGATTTATGTAGAAAAACAGTGATGACAAGTTAAAATTTCCATCCTTAGCAGAAGCAATGTAAAACTCCAACATTAATAAAATAGTGGCCAGGAGGCCACCTCAGGACAGACTGGACACCTGTCTCAATCCATTTAGGCGGTAGAGTGAGTGGCTTGTAAACAAAAGAAATTTGTTTCTCATAGTTCTAGAGCCTGGGAAGTCCAAGATCAAAGTGCAAGCAGATTCTGTGTCTCATGAGAACCCACTTCCTGGTTCATAGTTGACCATCTTCCCACCGTGTCTTCACATGGTAGAAGGCATAAGGGAGCTGTCTGGGGTCTCCTCTATAAGGGCATGAATCCCATTCATGAGGACTCTACCCTCTTGACCTAATCACATCTCAAAGGCCTCACTTCCCAATATCATCACTTTGGGGGTTAGGATTTCATCATGTGACTTGGGGGGGGTGAGGGTGAGGTCACAAACATTCAATCTATAGCAACGCCACAGGGCAGAACCCTGGGGAGAAGAAATTCTACATCTAGAATTAGCTGTGCATACATTGACTAGTGTCCAGAGTAAGAAAAGAGGCGAAGCTGAGTGCAGGCCATGAGTACAGCCATACATGAGCAGGAGGAAGTTGCCTCAGTTTGCAATACCCTGAAAAGTTGCTAATGCAGCATTCAAAATATATATTGACTTTTTGGTAATGTATATACATAGCAAAGAATTCAAGTAATGTAGAATATGCAAATGTGAAGTTTTAGCTCAAACACCACCACATGAAATAAATCATTATTAATTATCTTTTTAAGGTTTTATTTATATTAGAGACAGAGAGAGAGGGAGAGTGTGCAAACGGGGGAGAGACAGAGAGAGAGGCAACAGAGGATCTGAAGCAGGCTCTGCACGGATAGCAGAGAGCCCAGTGTGGGGCTTGAACTCATGAATGGTGAGATTATGACCTCAGCCGAAGGTAGACGCTTAACCAACTGAGCCACCCAGGCGCCCCATAATATTAAAGTGCACATCACCTCAGCAGCTCTCCATGTGTGCATAAACTGGATAGGGGCGCCTGGGTGGCTCAGGCGGTTAAGCATCCGTCTGGCTCCTGGTTTGGGCTTAGGTGATGATCTCACTGTGGGTGGGCTTGAGCCCCACGTCCAACTCTGCACTGACAGCACAGAACCTGCTTGGGATTCTCTCCCTCTCTCTCTGCCTCTCTCCTTCTCACACACATGTTCTCTCCCTTTCTCTCTCAAAATAAATAAACAGTTAAAAAATTTTAAATAAACTGGATATAAGAAATACTTTTATAAAATTAGGATCAAATATAAAGAAAATAATACACTTTTTCTTGTTTAAATGCTGCTCATCATTTTTTAAAAACTTTCTCTGGTGTTTTATTTTGTTTTGACTTTTTAAAAAAAATTTTTTTTAATGTTTATTTATTTTTGAGACAGAGAGAGACAGAGCATGAATGGGGGAGGGGCAGAGAGAGAGGGAGACACAGAATCGGAAGCAGGCTCCAGGCTCTGAGCCATCAGCCCAGAGCCTGACGTGGGGCTCGAACTCACGAACCGTGAGATCGTGACCTGAGCTGAAGTCGGACGCTCAACCGACTGAGCCACCCAGGCGCCCCTTGTTTTGACTTTTTAACGTGGTCATTCATTCCATCAGGTACTGTAGGAGTAAGAGCTTATGATCTAGTTTTACTCTATCTTCTTTACAAAGGTGTCCCATACATCTGCTTATGAAAAATCTTGATGCTGGCTCACACATCTCTAAACCGCTAAAACTGATTAGTGTTTCTAACTCAAGAAACTTCCTTTATTAGGGACAAAGACAGGCTTATTTCTGTATCACATGTTGTCTGGGTTAAGACCAAAATAGAATCAGAGTTGAGAAAAGAGACCTATTCTTTTACTTAAGTCCATGTTTAACAACAACAATAACAAAGTGGCTACTAGATCTCTAAAGCAATAAATGTTGTCTGTTACTGGGGAGTCTGCCCAATCTATTTTGTAATGGCTTTTCAGGACCATTATTTAGAGTCCCCTGTTGCTCTGACCCCGCTTTAAGTGTCCCCGTATTATAAGCATCTGGAGTTACAAGATCTTGAAGTAATCATTCAATTAGTGTTTACTGAGTACCTACTACGTGCTCAATTCTGCACCTGCTGCTTTGGGAGAAAAACGAAAAGTCAAGTCTCTGCCCTCACAGAACCTCCCAGTTGGGGAGATAAGGTGTGTTCCTTCAAAACAGGAACGTAACAGCTCAAAACAGGAGAACAGTGCTCCACTCTGGCCTCCAACTGAGCCTGAGGTTTGATGAGATTGATTACATCCATGGGGAGGGCCCCAAGAGGTCATTCTGTCCAACTTCTCACACTGAAGCACTCATCATAAATGCCTGTTTGTTGAGTAGCCATTGCTGGTCATTAACTGATACCTGCAAGTGACACTTTTAAAGTGGGAAATTATTGAGCTCTTTGTGTGTAAAAGGTTTCTGAACTACCCATTAGTCAACCAGTTCTCCCTCCGAAGCACATAAAACTGTCATTTTTGAGTCACACTGAGTAAACCACAGGCTACCTTGACTCACGGGGACAAAAATTAATTTATGTTGAACGAGAGGTTAGATATGCCCATCTCTGCTACCATTGTAGTTTCTCAAAAACTTAATGTGGACTTATCACTCGTGAGTTAAAAACCAATATTTTTTAACATAAATGTCAGTGAAGGCGGCAATCCAACCTAAAAGGAAGTGTGCAACCAACCGTGGGTTCAAAATCCACCTTTGCCATCTCCAGCTCTGTGACCTTGCACCAAAGGCTTCTCATCAGCAAAATAGGACTATGAAGACCTCCCTGTTGAGGCCATTGTGAGGATAAACATAATTGTGCAGGGAAAGCACTCGTCACTGCTCAGTAACTGTTGAGTGTTTTCCTTTCTTTATGTGAGAGCTTCTCTCTGTTTATGGCCTTATTGGGACCCCTAAATTTTAGTGTCTAATATCTCATTCACTTTAGGCTTTTGGCTGGGAGGAGGCCTAGGTGCAACTCTCTTCGGTTATCCCAAACCCTGGTTCGTCCCACGCTAGCCGCCTCCACCACGCTGCCTAAGTTATTCTCCAAAGAGATCAAAGGCATATACCTGAGGTGCACAGGTGGGGCAGTCCGTGCCACATCTGCCCTGGCCCCGAAGATCGGTCCCCTGGGTCTGTCTCTAAAAGAAGTTTGTGATGACATCACCAATGCAACTGGTGATGGGAAGGGTCTGAGGATGACAGTGAAAGTGACCATTCAGAATACACAGGCCCAGATTGAAGTGGTACCTTCGGGCCCTGCTCCGATGATCAAAGCCCTCAAGGACCCGCCAAGATACAGAAAGGAGCAGAAAAACATCAAGCACAGCGGAAACATCGCTTCCGACAAGATTATCAACATTGCCTGACAGACGCAGCACCGATCTCTAGCCAGAGAACTCTCTGGAATCACTAGAAAGATCCTGGGGACTGCCCAATCTGTGAGCTGCCATATTGATGGCCACCACCCTTATGACATCATAGATGACATCGACAGTGGCGCAGGGGAATGCCCAGCTAGTTAAGAACTACAAAGGAAAATATTTCAATAAAGGATCATAAAGTCTTCAAAGGTAGAGAGAGTACTGAGATTAATGAGGACTTCATGACGAATATAAAAAAAGTAGAGCTGGGGGCGCCTGGGTGGCTCAGTCTGTTGAGCGTCGGACTTCGGTTCAGGTCATGATCTCGTGGTCTGTGAGTTCGAGCCCCGCGTCGGGCTCTGTGCTGTCTGCTCAGAGCCTGGATCCTGTTTCAGATTCTGTGTCTCCCTCTCTGCCCCTCCCCTGCTCATGCTCTGTCTCTCTCTCTCTGTCAAAAATAAATAAACATTAAAAAAGAATTAAAAAAAAAAAGTAGAGCTGAATCTTAACAAATACTTGGGCTTTGGGTAGGCTTCAAAAAGAGGCAGAAGTGGGACCTGCGTGAACAAAGCTAGGGAGGCAGGAATGAATGTAGCAAAAACCAGTCTCCGGCAAGGAGGAAGGCAAAAGAATAAACATTTTCAGAGAAATTCCTATGTGCCAAGAACATTTGTGGGCTCATTTAGGCAAATGATTGCATTTGATTTTCCTACCAAGCCTATGCACTAGATTTATTTATTGGTTCCTCAATTATTAATTGAATAGCTACAAGTTTTTTGGAAGGAGCTAGAAGTTAAGAAACTTGTTACAGACCATGTAGTCAAAAGGCAGTAGAGCCAGGATTCACACCCAGAGCACCTGCCCCAAGCTTGTGTTTTTCCAGCTACAAGGTGCTGCCACCATAGCAGAGCAGCATATAGGTAATTAAAGTAAGGGCAGAGGTTCCTGGGTGGCTCAGCTGGTTGAGCACCTGACTCTTGATCTCGGTTTAGGTGGTAATCTCAAGCCCTGCCTTGGGCTCTGCACTGACAGTGCAGAAACTGCTTGGGATTCTCTCCCTCTCCCCCTCTCTCTCTCTTCCTCCCCCACTTGTGCTCTCTCTCTCTCTCTCTCTCTCTCTCAAAATAAATAAATAAACTTTAAAAAAAATGAGGGCTGATTACAGAGGACTCGAAAGCTAGGCAGATGAGTTTAAAATTGTTGCTATGTTGATTACTCTATTGCAGTGTTACTTAAATCATAAATAAATTAGCCAGCCATGTATATCATTTATCAATGATCAAATAAATGGTAATATATAATTTTTGTTAATCAGATTAAAGGAGACATGGCAACTGAATGCAGCAACCAATCCTATACTGGCAGAAAAAAAAGAAATATGCTGTAAAAAACATTATTGTGTTGATTGACAAAACTGGAATTAGGATGGGAGATTAGCTATAAAGTATTCTATCAATGTTAACTTTGCTGAGCTTGATAACTGTATTGTGGTAATATAAGAGAACATCCTATTTTTAGAAAATATACATTGAAATATTGAAGGGTAAGGACTGGGATGTATGCCACACACTCTCAAACAGTTCAGAAAAAAAATGTGTATATATATATGTATATGTGTATACATACAGAGAGAGAGAAAGAGAGAATGATAGAGCCAATGAGGTAACATGTTAAGTAAAGGTAAATCCATATAAAATGTAATCAGGTCTTCTTTGTACTATTCTTATTCTTGAAACTTTTCTTCAAATTTTCAGTTATTTTCAAAAGAATTATATAGTATTTTTTATTACTTTTACTTTGAAGATTTGGGATGAAGTGCCTTGATCAAATATTTAAGGTCTAAACAAAAATGACTTTTTGAAACAAAAATCTACCATTTGACACTTTTCTCTTTTTAAGAAAATCAAATTTTATTTGTCCAGAATGTAGGAAAAGGGAATTTAATGAGCACCTAATGTGTTCTAGGTTCTTTACAATTTTTTTCATGTAATCAATACTCATCAGAAGCCTTCAAGGTGGATTTTATCCCCATTTTCCAAATGATAAAACTGGGTTCAAAGAACTCAAAGTTCCCAAGGTAAGGTGGAAACTGGATTTGAATCCAGATCTATTTAATATCTATAGTATTGGAGTGCCTGGGTGGCTCAGTTGTTTAAGCGTCTGACTTCGGCCCAGGCCACGATCTCACGGTTCATGAGTTCGAGCCCCACGTCAGGATCTGTGCTGACAGCCTGCTTCAGATTCTGTGTCTCCCTCTCTCTCTGCCCCTCACCCACTCACACTCTGTCTCTCTCTCTCTCTCTCTCTCTCTCTCTCAAAACTCAATGACATTTTAAAAAAATTTAATATCTATAGTGTCAAATCAAATATTCATCAGCAAATACTTATAAGGTAAGAAAATATCACGATCATCTCATTATTTATATGTAAAATTAAAATGCACTCATATAAAACTATCATACTTGATATTAAACAAACACTGGTTAATGTCTATCCTTTACCTAGATTATCCTAAAGGCATAGTTTGGATTATTTGCATTAAGTGCCTTGTCTTACATGTCCCTTCTGAAGCTTTGATGAGTGAAGTCAATCACCAACTAAAGAAGCTGAATCATGAAGCAAAGAAAGGAGATGTTATAACAGAAACTGCTGGCCATAACCTCACCCGCCCACAACTACATACCCCACTCATTAGATTCCGATTTTCACTCTACATTCATTGTAGGCATTCATGCATACATGCACGCATACACACAGACACACACATGATTTCAGTTAGCCCCTAACTCCCTACCCACCCAAGCCTATATACTCCCAACCTTGAACTCTGTCCTTCTCTCCTTGTTCTTCTGTCCCATCAACACCTGTTATCAAAGAAGACCCACAGGTACTTAGGGCCCACAGTGAAACAGAACCACCTCATGTCCCATCTCCATGGGTTTGTATCTCCACAGATAATTTCACCCAACAATGCACTCCACTGATTTCAACTTCATTTGTCATTCCAAACAGACATAAATGATGTCAAACCAGGCTAAGAATGTGTTTGGAGATCATATAGAATGGAATTGGATGTAAGAAGAGGCGTCAATTATCATAGACTTGTTCATCTTTTTCCTGCCATGGTGGCATTTGAAATTTTTCTGTTACTCATTTAGATTCCAATCTCTGTGCTTGCCTCTCCCTTCTTCCAGCTTCTAAGTCAAACAGATTTTTCTCAGCAAAATAACCCTTCGGTGACTACCAGGGACAGACTGGTATGTGGGCTACAACAGATGTACAAGACAAGCTCTACAGGCATGTTAAAGGGTTCAGTGTCAAGATAAAATTTATCTAATGCAGCGTTTCCTCTCAAGTGCAATTTATCATCCCTTAGATGTTGAACCCCTTATAAATATTAGATTCTCTTTTTTCACAAACACTGTTTGTTATTTTACCCTTGGTTCAGGACAGACTTTGAAATTAGATTGACTCATTTCATTTCTGCTTGCAAATTCACTTTCTTACTTCCAATTCTAATTTTTTTCCCTTTGCCTTGAAATTCAATTTATATTCTAACACTTTGAAAAACAATGTCAATTAGAATTTGGCACTTTTGTGGAAGCTGTTTGTTCCAAAATGCCTTTTAGCACATCCACATCAATGCAGTGTCTGTTGGTGGACCCACATCCTGGGAAAACTGCTGGCATCTACAAAGTCACCCGGTGTGTGCCTCCAATGTGACAATACCTCTGATGTCATGAGGCCTTTGCTGTGACTGAGCAAAGAGATCCAGTCGCTTCTAAAGCTATTAAGGCCAATGATGATAGAACGTTAGAGCTCGAAGCTGTCTGTGCCAGCTGATTTTATGGTGGTGAGATTGGGGAAAGGAGCAATGGTCACAGAGCATGATCCTAGAGAGTGATTATCAGGTCCTGACCCATAGGGATGCCAGGTCACGGAGCAGTAGCATGTCCAAAGAGATTGACAAAGCCTGGGCCTCCCGAGGTAAGAACTGGAAATAACAGAGAATAACCAATAGATGTCAGAACTCGGGGGAAGACACACAAGATGTGCAGGGGATCAGAAAAAGCAAACTAGGCGGTAGATAAGGCAAATTCTGGAAATAGGCTAATGTCCCCTGCTGGTTCCCTTCTTTTTATAAAGGCTTGGAAGGGGCAGAATTCAGAGACTTTTCAGCCAGACACCTGTGCTAAACGAGGCCTACAGACACGAAGCTCCATGTGAGCTGTGGCTTCCCCAGCTGATATTAATCACTTGCTCCCAAAACTCCCACAGCACTTTGTTACCTTATTTACAACCCTCGAAATAATGGATGTGGAAGTGCTTTGTAAACTGAAAAGCACTGTACAAATGTCAGATGTTGGGGGTTTAGCAGGGGAGCAATAGATAATGCCTCTCTTCCATTCCTGAGTCAGGAACCAATTGAGAAAGAGACACAGGGAGTCAGCCAGACTGAGATCAGCTTGTCAGACTTATTACTGATAACAGCTGGTTCAGGTACAGGGCCACAGTGAACTTCCTCATGCTTCACCCCAGAATTAAACTCACCTCTCAGTCAAGTCCAACTGCATGAAGACTGACCAAGGAGCCCAAGCTAATCAGAGGTATCCTTCCTCCTCCCCTGGGGAGACATGAAGGGGATGGGGAGCAGAGCAAGGGGAGGCCGGAAATGTTGCTCTCAGTCCCTCCACACAGAAAAACAAAAAGAAACGAAGTCCATTCACCATGAAGGACTTTCTGTGCTTCATGCTTCAATCATTTATGTATACTTGGCAGGCTCTGGGCTAGATAATGAGGATATAGAGAGCAATGAGACCTCAAGGAGTTTATAATCTCACAGAAACTATTAACAATCCAACGTGGTAGCCGTCCATCAGCAAAAGTGGAGTTCTTCGTGCCCAGGGAAGCTGGGGAAGGTTTCAGAGAGCAGGTGATAAGTGGGTTGGCTCTTCAAGTATGTGTTGGAGTTCACTACATGGAGAAGAGAAGGAAAGGAATTATTCCCAGTAAAGGAAGCAGCAGAGGAAAAACAGGAAAGCCCAAACCCTAGAATGAAATGGAGCCCAAAATAAACGAACACAAAGGCCTTTGAGGGTACAAAGCTATATACCCTCGTATCTCACTTTTTTATACACCAAAGTTGAAGGCAATATTTTATGAGACATGGATGGTTCACTCCTTACCAAAGGTACAGTTCAACAGACTGTGAAAAACAAGAGGGGATACCATTATTTGCTCATATCTCTTGGAACATTAAAGGGAGTTTACATAGACTACATCAACTGTTAGTAAAAATCCCCTTTCTTATACTATTTCTCTCATACTCTAAACCTGGCCAGAACCTCTCCCCTTGACAGGCCCTCCAAATAAACAAAGCCTTCTTCAGACAGAGGAAGGAAACACACCCACATTAATCATTTATGTTCTATGTCCTAACTTCTATATTCGCAACATATATGAGATATATGATATATGCAAGCTATTTAGGTGAGAATATCTATTCCCATTCACTATGTACAAAATTCATTGGTCCTTTGAGAATGAAATCTGTATCCAAACATACTTCCCATTGCTCTCCCTACATTGAAAAGCAAAACGTTTTGGCTGCTTCCTCCAAGTTTAAATTTTTAGGATCCTCTTACATGCGTTTGTCATAGTTCTGTTTTTGAGCAGCTTCCTTCATCCTAGGGAATGGAGTTGCATCCATCTGTCATCTGAACTTTTTCAAATACGCTTCCCCCAAAGTCTGAGGACAGTGCTTGCCTGTAACTCTAAGTTGTCAGAGTCACACTCTCCAACTGTTTCCATCACATCCACTTCACCAGACACTCTTTCTGATTCTCAGGGAGGCCTAGGCATGTGCCTTTCACCAGCTTCTGTCTTCTCCCTGTGCCCCACAGGGCTTTGCTGATCTACTCAGGGGTTACCTGTTAAACCTGATGACTTAGCTGGGCTTCACACCAGCATCCCCAAAACACAAACAGCAATCGAAACTCTTGACCAGAATATTTCTAAATGTCAGCTAGTTCCCATCCCCACATGGCTGCGCTTCTGTTCTCAGGGGCCCATTGTCTGTCATCGTTATGACTAAGAGCACCAAATTGCTCAGGAGAAAAGTGTATCTGTAACAAAATAACAAGGAGTTAATATATTTAATCTAGTGAAAGACAGTACATAAAATTAAGACCTTCAATTCATAAGTGCATAAACAAAGAGTTCACCAAAATTAAACACAAGTAATTAACAAACTCAGGTGAAATTTTCACCCTCTCAAGTAATCAAAACAATACAAATTTTAAAAATGATAAGATAAAATTTGATAACAAAGGTATTTAAAAGATGATATCCAATGCTGTCAAAGGTTGAGGAAGACAGATATTCTCACACTTCTGATAAATTGGTATAATCTTTGTTGAAAGCAATTTCAGAGTATTTGCCGCCAATTTTAACATTCTATTATAAGGATAGAATAAAAATGTATACACAAGGATATTCATCATTATTTGTATTACTCGGCATTATTTGTAATAGCCAGAAAATTAGAAATATCCTTAATGCCTATTTTAGACAAATAGTTAAATAAATTATTTATGATGCTGATAAGGATTTAATGCATAAGAAACTATTCACATATATGTATGTATAGTATAATTTTGAAAATATTGGCAGATATGCATAGGAAAAGGAATAAAAAGGAAATACACTAAAATATTAATGGCTGAGTTTAAATGATGGAACTCTGGGTGATCTTTTAATTTTCTAGTTTTTTTTAATAAGAATGTGTTGTGTCCATTAGTGATGGAGGGGGAACTTTTTAGAAAATATTTGAATTGATAATCAAGAGACCTAGTTGTAGTCAAAGTTTTGCCACTGAAAAAATTACTGAGTTTTAGCTAATTCACATCATGTCTCTGAGCCTAATTTTTCAAATCTGAAATGTGGTGGCTCAACAATGTGTCAAGTTGATGAAACTAGACCAGATCCTAAAATTCCCTTCCCTTAAATTCCCACCTAGGACAGGTCTCCAAAACTGGAAGGTCATAGTAAAGTAGTAGCCATATTGTTCTTATGCTCAGCAGGTTGGTGCAGGGGGCCAGGCAGTCATGTGCATTGTCACATGCTGTCTCCACTTGTTAGTGTGGGCAGCAGTCAGTCTGAAACTCCTCTGCCTTCCCTCAGATCTTCATTCAGCTTCTCCACATCCTGGAATAGATGTGTGTTACCACTGTGATGAAGGGCACCAGCTTCTTCAGCAGGACATCCACACCATCAAGGTCAAAGGCAATAAGAACAGACACAGGTTTGTTTTATTCCATCCT
The DNA here is from genome assembly GCF_023721935.1 of Panthera uncia. Lineage (NCBI taxonomy): Eukaryota > Metazoa > Chordata > Mammalia > Carnivora > Felidae > Panthera > Panthera uncia. The sequence continues at coordinate 151,074,361 of NC_064811.1, forward strand.
CATAGGCTCCAGCTCATGCTTCTGGATTCCACCTTGTTCCTACTGTCCCCTGCTTTACATTTATCTCTCTTGCCCACCCTGCAGAATTCAAATGCCAGGATCTAACACAAAGATAATGGCCATAGAGAGACTTTTTCGTCACCTCCCACAATGGTGTAAGGTCAAATTCCTATAAAAAATAAATGACTATCTAGTGGTCATACTTCTCTGTTTGCACCATGACTGATAAAATAAGAGGTGGGTGGGATTTCTTTATTACAGTCCAAAGCTCCTTCCAACCCTAAACTGGAGGATTCTAAAGTAAATTCAAAGTCTCTTCACATTCATAATCAACTGAAAATCCAGAGAGTCATCCAACACAAAACATCAGCATAAAGTTGGGTGGTGCAGGGTGAGTGCCAAGCACACATGGGTATCTCAGCTCCTTCCAAGATCTCATGAAAAAGATAGTAACAACTGATGAATGGATAAAGAAGATGTGATATATATATATATATATATATATATATATATAATGAATTATTGTTTGGCAATCAAAAAGAATGAAATCTTGCCATTTGCATCAACATGGATGGAATTAGAGTGTATTAAGTGAAGCGAAATAAGCCAATCAGAGAAAGACAAACATATTATTTCATTCACATGTGGAATTTAAGATACAAAACAGATGAACATAAGGGAAGGGAAGCAACAATAATATAAAAGCAGAAGGAGGCAAACCAGAAGAGACTCTTAAATACAGAGAACAAACTGAGGGTTGCTCGTGGGGCATGGCGGTGGGGAGATGGGCTAAATGGGCGATGGGCATTAAGGAGGACACTTGCTGGGATGAACACTGGGTGTTATATGTAAGTGATGAATCACTAAATTCTATTCCTGAAATCATTATTACACTATATGTTAACTAACTTAGATTTAAATTTTAAAAAAAGATAAAGATGGTAAAATCATTTCAAAGATATTACCCCAAAAGAACCAAGAGAAGAGCCAATATAGATGAAAAGTTTGAATAAATTGCTGGAAGACATAAAGCAGATGGAAGAATGTTGACTGGTGAAAGGAAAGAAAGGATGCATCAGCCTCAGATATAAATAAAAGGATCTGCAGAACCTGAAAAACTCTAGATTCTGAGATAGCAGGTGACTCGGGCACAGGTGTGAGAAGCAGAGCTGAGAACACCAGGAGCAAATGAAAGCCAGTTGTTGGATATGTGGCCCCTCAACGCAGGACAGCCACAGTCAGATATTTCTCCCTGGCCAGAAATTGAGTTATTCTTAACTTATAAAAAAAGTTATTCTCAACTTTAAATGCTATCTGGGGGGAAATAAGGGCATCCACTAATCAGTATCCCCACAGAATAGAGTCCTCCATTTAATTCCATATAGAGGGCTCCCCATAACAGTCTGCTCCCCACCTGTCCTGTCCAAAAGCCTCATAGTCAACAACCCCAGTTCTATACACAGAAATCCCAATTCATTTTCTATTGCTCTGGTATTAAATGTAAACAAAAGTTTGCAATGTAAATGAAAAAATCAAGCAGGAAAAATGACACACACACACACACACACACACACACCCCAATTCAGGGAACAGAAGAAAACTAAAAACACAAGCAAAGCAAAGTCTGTAAAACCAAGAATTATATTCTATGAATGAGCCAAGAGAGAATAAGGAAGAGCTGTTAGAATTCAAAAATCTGGCTGTACAGTTGTTGAGATTTGAAAAGTGCCATAGTAGGATGGAAAGATAAGTTTGAGACTATTTTCCAGAGTAGAAGAAGAAAAAATTTTGAGGAATATGAGAGAAATTTTAAGAGTGAGAGATCAGACACGAGGTCAACATTCGATTAACAAGTGTTCTGGAAAGCGGTAACAAGGAAAGCAGGAGAGAAGAAATTATCAAGGAAGTAATGTAAGAGAACATCCCAGAGCTGAAGAAAGACACAAGTCTTTAGATTAAAAGGAAAGCCTTTGAGCAAAGGCTCAAAGGATGAAAAAAGATCCCTACCTGGATGTGGCATGATGAAATTTCAGAATACCAAGGATAAAGGGATTGTAAAAGTAAGCAGAAAAAAAAAAGAAAACACATACACTAATATAAACTATAACCACAACAACAGCAATAGAAATAGGGTTTGAAGTTAGAAAAAGTTGAGGATATGATAGAAGCAAGTAGTGGAGTGTAAAAAATTATCTGCTTGAACTCAACGTTAGGTACAATCTCCATCAAGTGGCAAAGTGGTGATGGTATTACACCCACAGAAAATAAACCTGGGTGTGGTACTTTGCACATCAGTGAACAATATTTACATGATCATAATAATGTAAACAATGCTTCCTGGTTTTAAGATTATAGAATCAACACATTGAGAAATCTTGGAAAAATCCACGGTAGTTATGGAATACATTGTAGTTGTTACCAACTTTGAGGTGGAAAGCAATTGGGAGGAATGGAAGGAAGGAGGAGAGCAGATTCCTCCTCTTACAAAATAAAGAGTAAAAATACAGTGACTGGAACAAGAATGAAGAATAAATATGTTGTTGATTGCTGCTGAAGTCATCCAGAGAAGAAGAAACCAAGCATAGTGTTAGAACTCTGTTGGGCTAGACAAGGTAAGAATGACCTGATCTTTCTCTATCATGAAAAGAAATTGATATCGATAAAGGAAGAAATAGTGACAAGAAGCCTGATTAGATTGGTATATTATCATTTGTTTTAGAGACTATTAAAATGACTAACCAAAAGAACCCAAAACAAGGATGGCTGAAAAAGTGGGTGCCCTGGGGAGTGAGATTGGAAGTGAGCATGATATACGCTCCAAGGGACAGAGGCCACCTTGAAAGAAGGGCCTGCCTATGCGTGAAACCAACATGGAAGAGCCAGCATCAGGGACAGAGAAAGAGGACAATCTAGATCTGATGATATTGTTAGAGTCCCTCAGTCAAGCTGAATGCAAAACTGGATTTTTTATTATGTGAGCTCTTTTGGTGTGTTCGTAGGGCTGCTACAACAAAATACCATAAATCAGGTGCCTTGTAAACAAGAGACATTTATTTCTCACAGTTCTGGAGGTTGGGAAGTCCAAGATCAAGGTGCTGGCAGATTCAGTGTCCGGGGAGGAACAGCTTCCTCAGGGTCTTCTCACTGTGCCCTCACATGGTGGAAGGGGCAAGGGATCTCTCTGGGGCCTCCTATGTAAGGACACTAATCCCATTCATGAGGACACTACCCTCATGACCTAGTCACCTCCCATAGGTCCCACCTCCTGATACCATCACCATGGGGCTAGGATTTCAACATACAAATTTTGGGAGAACACATTCATAGCATAAGCCAATAAAGTCTGCTTTTGACTTGGGTTTCTAGAACTTGCCTTTACAAATGCCCAGTATGGGGGCAACTGGGTGGCTCAGTCAGTTGAGTGTCAGACTCTTGATTTTGGCTCAGGTCATAATCCCAGGGTCATAAGATTGAACCCCTCATCAGGCTCTGTGCTGAGTGTGGAACCTGCTTGGCATTCTCTCGCCCTCTGCCCCTCCCCCACTTGCGCTCGCTCTCTCAAAAAAAAAAATTAAAAATAAAAAAAAGCTTAGTATTCAACAACTGTTCCACTCCCTCTATCCCCTCCCCACTTCCAGTTGAGGTCCTTGTCTTCCTGTCTTTATAAACCTGCATTGTTTCATGCCTTCTGTTGTGTGTTTGTATAACAAGTTAGAAGTTCCTAGCTATGTGAATTAATAGTAGAATTTTTTTTTTGTTGGCAATTCCAAGCTTACCTAGCAATGCTGTCTTTAAAAATAAAGAGGTAGAGGGGTGCCTGGGTGCCTCAGTTGGTTAAACGTTGGACTGCAGCTCAGGTCATGATCTCTGGGCTCGTGAGTTCGAGCCCTGCATTGGGCTCTGCGCTTGTGGAGCCTGCTTGGGATTCTCTCTCTCTCTCTGCTCCTCCCATACTTGCAATCTCTCTCTCAAAATAAATAAATAAATAAACTAAAAAGGAAAAGATAAGGAAGCATTGTTTGTTGATTTGTAGACACTAGATTGGGTGCCTAAATTTCTGAGTTTGGGGGCCTCTTAAGTAGCCACAACAGTAGTATTCTTGGACTGAGACCCAAAGCTCTGCCTGATGAACAAAATGCATTGCTGTCCTTTTTTATTCTTAGAATCATGGAATACCAGAAATGATCACCAAACGTCCTCATTTTTATGTGTCAGAAACTGGGACTCTGCGAGATGAACTAATTTGTTAAGAGGATGTGCTAAGCAGCAGTGGCAGAACCAGAACTAGACCTGAGTTTCTCCAGAGTCATAGTTCCTTTCTCTTTGTGTTACATCTTTGGAGTGGGGACAGGGGAGACGAGGAAGGGAGATAATAGCAAAATGATAACATCAAGTCTGCGGAATCAAATAAGGGACATAAACAGAGATCCAAAGGGGTCTTGGATGGCAATGGCTTCCCCAGAGACCTCCTTACCCAGTGCTTTCCCTGACTGAAGCCAGTTCCAGAGAGTTCTGAGGCCCTTCTGAGGCCCTTGGAGCCCACAACATCTGGGGAGAGCAAATCCTTTCTGCATCCTCTAGGTGTGGAGATTGCATTCAAGGACACCCCTCAGGCTGCTTCACTGAGGCCAGCAGCATCATGGCACAGACCAGTGCTCTCTGGGTCATTCTGCTGGGTTTTAAACTCTTTTCAATCAGACAAGTTTCTTTTTTAAACCTAATCAATAGTAAATTATAGTCTTGTATAAATGCGAGATGAGAGCATGAAAGGAATACCTAAAAAAGAAGAGAGAACCACCCTTAGTCTCAGAGCCTCACCCAATAACTGATTTCCTTTTTTCTTATTCTCTTCTGGCTTTTGTCCATGTGCAAACATCATTTTGCTTGGTTGTAATTAGAAGGAGCATACAATTTTGTATTAAAGCAATAAAGTTTTAATGATATATAGATATAGAAGGCAAATGGCTATAAAGCAAAATTTATGCAGGTTTGTAGGAAAAAATCCATTTTAAAGGGGAAAGTATAGGATAATAGCACATATTACAGCGGTACTTTGGGGATAGTGCTTGGAAAGATTTTAATAAAATTCCTTCTCTTTCCTTTTTATATTGTTCTGTAACCAAGTCATGATGAAATAAATGTAATATATGTTCAGCCTGTATTTGTACCATTGGATTTTTAAAGCAATCATGGTAGTTACAGAGAAAAAAAATTGCATAGATCTTAAAACAAGAGATATTACTTCCAACCCAGTGAGAGGCAAATTGTCCATAGCATTTGGAATTATGTAAGCGAGGCCCAATTTTCATATCTTTCTGCCTTGCCATGCAATCCAGCTAACCTCAAGTAATAAGTCAACAAGCATTTATCTCTTATTTACCACAAGTTCAATGCTAGGCATTATTATGGGGTCACAAAATGGTAGACCATTTGCCCACAAGGTCCTTAAGACTTCCTGAAAAATTGAGGCAAACATACATAAACTGTCAGAGAATTGACCTGACATATTATGTATTTAATTGCCATTTTTTTCTATCCATAGTCACCTATCAGAAGGTGAGCCCCATGATGGCAAGAACATTATCTGTTTTGCTCACTGCTGCATCAACTACCCCTCTGTCTTCACAGCTTGGGCTGCTATAACAAAAATAACCATAGATAGAGTGGGTAAAACCACGAACATTTATTTCTCACACCTCTAGAAGCAGGGAAGTCCAGGATCGAGAGGCCGGCAGATCTGGTGTCTGGTGATAGCCTTCTTCCTGGCTTGTAGATGGCTGCCCTCTCCCTGTGTCCTCATATGGCAGAGAGAGAAAGAGCTCTAATCTCTTCAGCTCCTTATTAGGGCATCAATCTCATTGTGGGGGCTCCACCCATGACTTCACCCAGACCAAATTACCTCCCAAAGGCTCCATCTCCAAACAGCACCACATTGGGAATTAGGGCCTCAAAATACGAATACTGAGGGGACAGTCCAGAGCATCCTCCTACAGGGTCTGACCATTATGGGTCCCGGTGTGTCACGTGACCCCCACTTTCTGATGCATTCTTGCTAGATTTGCTGCCTAACCGCCTCCTAGCAGCTTCCCTGTTTTTTCTCCCATTCTAGACTGCAGGCTAATTGGTCTTTTTCATCTCTGTATCTCAAATAACATGTCAGGTTTTATTATTTGAGAAGATGGGCAGTCTTTATATCTTGTAACTATTTCACATGGATACCGTAATGAGAAGGCTAATCTGTTCAATGTGAACTGTGCTCCTGGCTTCCCTAAAATTGAAGCACAGATCACACTTGTCCCTGAGACAGTGGATTAGTCAGGATAAGCTGCAAAGAACACACCCCATTCTCCCTGATTTGAACAGAAAGGGATTTACAACAAGGAATCCCATGTGCGGCTCATGGTATCAGAGACAGACAGCTTCAGAGAGCTCCACACTGACCTTCCAAAAAGCACAGTGCAGAACTGGACCACCTAGTTTCCTACCTCAATCAGGAAATTCCTGAGTGAATCAGAGAGCTACCACTACACCAATGAACCCCAGCCCCACCACGTCTGCTGCAATGCAGTTGCCTGCCCCTCTCAGCATCAACTGTGCATCTGCCGCTAGTGCAGCTGATTGACACGGTCTAAATCACATCCAGAAGTATAGCTGCAAAGGAATCTGGAGAGTGTCGTTCCTGGCTTTCCAGAGTCTGTAATAATACGACTCTAGAGAGAAGGAGATTGAAATAGAGGCTTAGGGATCCCAGCCACACTATCTGCTACACCTAGAGGAAGGGAAATGCACCAAAATGGAAGGGGTGACCTTTGTATGTTGCAAAACGAACACCACTGTCTATAAGTTTAGTTAACATCCATCACCTCACACAGTTACACATTTCTTTACCTCGTGATGAAAACATTAAGATCTAGTCTCTTAACAATGTTCAAACATGTAAAACAGTATTAGGTTATTAATTATAGTCATTAACTATATGGTTATTAACTGTAGTCATAACTATATAGTTATTAACAGTAGTCATCATATTGTACATTACATCCCTGGAACATATTTATCTGTTTTAAGTTTATTTATTTTATTTTGAGAGGGGAGAGGGGCAGAGAGAGAGGGAGAGAAAATCCCAACCAGGCTCTGGGTTGAGAGTGTGGCTTGATCTCACATCAAGAGCCCTATGCTTAACCCACTGAGCCACCCAGGCACCCCTAGAACATATTTATCTTATACTAGAAGTTTGTACCTTTTGACCACCTTCACCCAATGTCCCCACTTCCACTTTTGCTAGCCACAAATCTAATTTCTATTCTGAGTTTTGTTGGTTGGGTTTTTTTTAGATTCCACATATAATTGAGATCATACAATATTTGTCTTTCTCTGTGTGACTTATTTCACTTAGCATAATGCCTTCAAGTTCCATCTACATTGTCACAAATGGTGGGATTTCCTTCCTTTCTACGTCTAACTAGTATCCAATTGTGTGTGTGCATGTGCGTGTGTATTTTCTTTGATTAGTCATGTTGACTAGTCAATAAATATTTGTTGAGCCCCTACTCTGAATCAAGCACTGTGCTAGGAGCTGGGTGACTGCAACACTAGGTGCCTTAAGAAACTTATGGTCTAATGGCAGAAACAAATCAATAAGCCAGTGATGACAACAAAGGAAGGGCTTCTCCTGCACAAAGTGCTCCTCTGAAAGAAGAAACCAGATTTCTACTGCTTCTTTTGATGGAACACCAGATTTTTTTGAAGAATTTTCTCTGACTGAGCTCTGCTGTGAGAGTCAAGGCATTCAAAGTTGTAATTACTTGAAACCTGGCCATGTTTCTTCAGGTACGATGTGTTGTTGTTCTCATTGTCGTTGTTGTTTTGAAAAAGCACTTATCTGTCCTTCCTCAACCAAAATGCTGTTATGCAAATCCTAATACAGCTTTTTTCATGTACGTGTATATGTATATATTTATGTAGTTCTGCTGATATCTGTATATATGTGTTTCCACGTAAACTGACATTTGTACACATTTATACTTATGAATGTTTGAGGAGGGATGTGTATTCGTGTAGAGCTGTCATTCCATAAATGCATATCTGTGTGCATGGTCCTTCTACTTGTTTGTTGTTTATAAAAATGCATGAATGTAGATGAAACTTTGCTGAAGGTCAAATATAAATAAATTCAAGGAGGTATCAGGGAAGTGGGGGTATCAGGGAAGGAGTCATACGTGAATGATTCTCACACTGAATAATGAGGGTTGCCTTTAAGAGCATCTTGTTTTATTCCAGAGTTATTTTGATGTTCTTTTATTATTTCCATGTAAGGGAGTCCTCAAACCAAAGATTAATTCCCCAACAGAACCCAACTGGCTGCCCATCTCTTCCCCTCTATACCATGTGTTCCTAGGGGACATAAACCGATGTTTTTCATGTCTGAATCAGCAGTACACAATGTCTGACACAAGAGTGATGCTCAGGAAAGAAAAAAGGAGGGAAAGAAGGAGAGAGGCAGGGGAGGAAGAAAAACACAGGAAGGAATAGAGAAGGAAAGGGAGGCAAGGAGGGAGGAAGCAATGAAAGAGAAGAGAGGGACAGAGAAAAGGAGGAAATTGGCTTTATTCATCATGAATAGACAAGTAGCATGTAGTAACATAACTGAGCTAATCAGAGCACCTGGGTGGTTCAGTCGGTTAAGTGTCCAACTTTGGCTCAGGTCATGATCTCATGGTTCATGGGTTTGAGCCCCGCGTTGGGCTCCATACTGACAGCTGGGAACCTGGAGCCTGCTTCAGATTCTGTGTCTCCCTCACTTTCTGCCCTCCCCACTCATGCTCTGTCCCTGTCTCCCAAAAATAAACATTAAAATTTTTTTTTAAAAAAGAACTGAGCTAATATAGCCACAGGATAACATAGGTAAGGCCCATCACTGGAGCAAAGGGGCCACCAAGAGATGTCATGCCCCAATCTCTCTGCCCCATCCCAATATCTTCTTGGTCCAAGCCAGCTTCTCTCCTGATCCATCCATGGGCTTTCAACCCTTGAGGATGAAGAACTGTTCTTGTTTTGACCTCCATGAAGCCCTTTTGTCTACAAAGGTGCCCAATCTGTGGTACCATGGACAGAGCTCTAGTCTGTCAGCTGTAAGACTTGTTCTCACTAAGGCTCTGCCTAACTCAATGACTTTGTGCAAGTCCCTGGGCCTCATTTGTAAGGTACTTATCCATTAAATGATGCACTGTATGATCTCTACCCCTCCTGCCCCAGAATCCCATGATTCCACACCATGCCAGCTAGCTCCATCTGCCATCCCTGAGGCTCCAGGCTTTATTTGTGACTGAAACCCTTCCCCTTCCCCCAGCCTCCTCCCTGGGCTGGTCATCAGTTCACAGTGCTCACACAGGCCTCCATTTGAGGAAAACAGCAGCTGCTTCACCACGGACAGACAGGACCAATAAGCAGGGTAAGCACCAAATCCTAGGCTAGATGCAGAGGTCAGCTCTGCTGACCTAGGAACAGCAGCAGAGACTGCTTCCACAAGGTGCTGTACAACCTGATTAAATCCAGCCAATCCCAGGCTCAGTCCCCATCAAGGATGCTTTGGACTCTGCACAGACACCAGCAGAACCCCACTGGGCTCCATCGGCTGCTCAGGAAGCCCTCACCATCCGAAGTCCTGTCCTCCACATGGCTCCTGTGTCCCTTCTCTAATTCTCCCTGAGGCTTCTCTTCAGGGAGGTAAAGAGGCCTCTTCTCTTTATCCATCATGCAGACACATTAGCTGTCAGTGATTAAAGGAAACTAGATCCAGCCCCATCTTCAACCCCAAGGGCACAGGAGAATGGAGTAAAGGTTTGCTTCTTCCTCTGAGAGCAGGGAAGGAGAGAAGTTGGATGCAGATACAGATATTTGCCCTGGGGACGGAGGAGGGCAGGAAGCCCACTAATATTAATGTTCAAAGCACTGGGGTGGTTCCAGGAAGGATCCCCAGGATAAAGCCATCACGTTTCTCTCCTAAAGGACTTTTCTATCTACCAAAGAAGACAAGTGCATAAGCTTGTAATTTGCATAAAGCATCCTGGGAAAAAGATGCCAAGTGCAGTACACTGAGAGAATTCTAAGAAAATAGTCATTGATTCTGTCTTGGGGGGACATTCAAGGGAAATGTAAAATGTGAAGACTTCTGAGATTTTTTCAGTGTTTTTAACTAGTGGTGATAATGCTTTCCATCTCTGCCATACTTTATGCTTTACAAAGTGCCCTCACAGCCTTTATTCCATTTGATGGGTCCATGCATATATTCATGTGCTTAGTAATTGAGCCTACTATGTTCAGGAAAAGCTATGGCTCTAGAGAGGAAAAAACAGTCCTAGCCCTCAAAAAGTTCACCCTTGGTAGGACAGAAAAGCAGGTAAATAATGGCAAGACAAAGCATGCATCCTAAAATGGAATGTCAGGTTATGGTGACAGCAGAGGGAGTGTGGGCTTTAACTTGGAGTAGAAGGGGAGAGAAGTTTGGGGACAGAATTGAGAATAGAATGCTTGAGGATGGCTGATATGAATAGAATGAGCTGGTGTGTGACAGAGGACAACATGGAAAAAGAACACTCTGGAACAACACAAGCAAAGGCAGGGACTTGTAAATAGGGAGCATACAGGGAGGAAGTGAGGGCAGAAGAATCAAATACAAGCAGATGCAGGATCACCCTCAGGGCAATCCTGGGGTATGAAGTGCAGGTTGAGGAGGGGGGGGGGGCATCAGGAATACTTGAAGAGTTTCTTCAAAAATCACACATCACCATCTCCCCCATCTCCAGATCCTAGTATTCCTGAGGGGAAGAATACCTTCTTCTTAGTGGCCTCAAAAATTCTTTCTGAAAATAGCCAAACAATGTGGGTACTCTTCCCCCATAGAGTTGTGATTTCTGAGCCATTTCTTAGCCTTCCTTTCCTGTCATTCATATCTTAAGTTAAAATGACCATTGAAATTAATTTCAGCATGACTCTCTTGGTCCCTAAATCAAGGGTAGGATTCTTTTCCTATCTTCTGACTTCTTCTGGTTAAGATTAGCCACAGTGAGCTCAGGACTATTCACACGGAGCCTGGAGCTCTGGGGTCTGCACTCTCTTTTTCAAGTCCTGCTCAACATCACCATTAACTGGGCCGCTGTTGCATGACCCCCCTTCTAACTCTGCCAGATACTCTGGCCCTGATTTCTGGCCTGTGTGAACCTGTTATAACCACCTGAGCCCTATTTATGCTTCAATCACCAGTCTCTGGATCACCTGACTCAAGAGTCTTGGGTCAATCTATTCTGACCCCTGGTCCTGGTCAGGCCTGTGTGTCTCTACATCTGTCCCAATATGGCAGACTAATACATTTCCAGTTTACACTACAGGATGAGTGACAGCTTTCTGGGTAGGAAAAGGAGGGATTGAGCACTGTTTGTGGAGTAGAAAAATGATACAAGTGTATGGAAAACAGTATGGAGTTTCCTCAAAATATTAAAAATATAATTATCATATGATCCAGGAATTCTACTTCTAGGTATATATTCAAAATATTGAAATCACGGTTTTGAAGGGATATTTACACACCCATGTTCATAGCAGCATTACTCACAATAGCCAAGAGGTGAAAGCAAAGTAATGTCCATTAACACATAAACAGATTTTTAAAAAACATGGCATATGCATGCATGGAATGTTATTCAGCCTTAAAAAGGAAGGAAATTCTATCACACGCTAACATATGGATGAATCTTGAAGGTATTACTCTAAATGAAATAATCATTTCACAAAAGACACTGTACAATCCCACTTATATGAGGTATCTAAAATAGATAAATTCATAGGAAAAGAAAGTAGAATCATGGTTACCAGTGGCTGAGGGAGGAGAATAAAGGAGCTGTAGTGTGTTCAATGGGTATAGAGTTTCAGATTTGCAGGATAAAAAAGTTCTTCTGGAAAACTATTTTGCAACAATGCGAATAGCACAACAATACCATACACTTAAAATGGTTAAGATGCTAAATTTTATGTTATGTGTTTTTTAATACAATAAAAAAATAAATATTAAAAAAGAAGTAGAAAATACAGAGCAATAACAGACTGTAGAACTCAAGAAACTTCAAGAAACATGGGGTGGTTTCTTCAAGAAAGCATGAGGCATGTGGACAAGGGGTGTGGAAGGTGAGGTTAGGAAACTGGAACAAATTCATGAAGGGCCTTGTTTACATAAGGCTTTTGTGTGGAATATAAAACACTCCACATAGAGGCGCCTGGGTGGGTCAGTCTGTTAAGGGTCCAACTCTTGATTTTGGCTCAGGTCATGATCTCACAGTCATGAGAGGGAGCCCCGCATTGGCAGAGCCTACTGGGGATTCTCTCCCTCTCTCTCTCTCTCTCTCTCCCCTTCCTCCTGTCTCTGTCTCTGTCTCTGTCTCTGTCTCTCTCTCTCTCTCTCTGTCACTCTAAATAAACAAACACTCCACATATTTGGTAGCTTTGGGGATCATCAGTCAGCTTTCTAATCTCAGACTTTTTGGGCTTCCATATTATTAGAAAGTTTCTCAATCATAAAAATGTTATTTCAAAAATTAAGTTGGGTCCCAATAACTAAGATAGTGACTATCTAGTGTATTATCCAGTGATAGTATGGAGAGCAAAGGGAGGCTGGATTTGGGATATATTAAGGAAGCAAAATCAGGAGGATGTAGTGAATGATTGGAGGAGAGTATATTAGCTAAGGATACTTTTGATTGCCAGAATATTCAACACAAACTGGCATAAACAATAAAGGAAACCGGTTCACCCATGTAATTGAAAGAATCCAGCTATAGAATGGGCTCCAGACATGCCTCAGTGAGAAAGACCCTGGGCTCTGACTCTGTTTTGCCATGATTCGCTTAGCTCTGCTGTCCCAGGTGAATGGGTTGCACCCTCTCACTGGCCTTCTTCATGGGAGCAAAACGGGCTCAGCTTCTTCTGACTTCATATTTGCATATCACCCCATTTGGTGGGAAAAAAGAGGTTTTTCTGCAGTCATCACACAAAGCCCCTGCATTTACTCTATTTAGACCAAAGTGGACCACCCTCTGGGCCAGGGGAGAGCCATACACTAAATGGCTTGGGCCTCTGAGCCAATCTCTGTAGCAAGAGAGATGGAACCATGTTGATTGGTGCACCAGTGGGGCTAGGGGCAGGGTGAATTCTACCCAAATCACATAACAAATATAGGATGGGGTGGGGGAGTGATTCCTCCAAAGGAAAGCGGGGTCCTGTGAACAATGGGAAAGGGAAGGAATGGATGCTGGGGAAGAAGCCAACCTGTCCATGGATGGAAGGGGAGGAACAAGGCACCAAAGACACACCAAGATTCCTGGCTCTGATAGCTGTGGACATTGACACCCTTAACAAAGACTAGAAATACCAGAGAAGAAGTAAATTTGGGAGTAGAACGGAGAGGTAAGGGAGATACATGAATTTGTCCTTGAGTTTGAAGTGACTAAAAGACATATAAATGGAGTTGTTTGATGCTTGGTGGTCAATTCTGGATCTTTCCGGAAACCCCATACAAGTAAACCACAACTAAGTGGTCCCACTATCTTCCACAACACTATGCCATGTCTCTTTAGAGTTTTGAAATCCTCCATAGTTATTGATTAGCCATTAGTAATTCCCTCTGACCCTGCCTAAGTATTTCCTCTTCCTCTTTAGTATTACAACCTACAAATCGCTGGAAATGGGGTTGAGCAGGTGCAGATCAGAGGACAAAACATTCCTCTTAATGTGAGAAATTAATTTGTGGCTCTAATTGCCTCAAACTCTAAATGAAAAAAAAATCTACATTCTCCCAGCATTCAAAATAGAACACAGGCTTTATCTGAATAAAGAAAATAATCTGTTGGGGGGGGGGGGGTAGGACTTAAGCTGCTAAAATGTCAATCTTGCCCCATTGTTAAGGAAAAGCTAGTTTAATTACATTCATTTCTACACAGAATCATTTCTGAGTGGTGTACACAGGCACCTAAATGTCTGGGGTTTCAGAATTGACAAGATACATTAAACAAAGACAATAGGAAAAGAGCAAAGCACAATGGGGGTCAGGGGGAGACATAATTTGAGAGTCAGAGGCTTTGAGTCCCAGACCCAGCTCTGCCATGAAGCTACTCTGTGACCTTTGTCAAGTCATATGCGTTCTCTGGACTACAGTTCTGTCATATGTAATAGAGGATATCGAAGTGTAAATATTCTCAACTTGCCTTTCCTATCTATGAAAACACTTCAGAAAACTGAGTCTAGACTCTTTTCCCCCAAATACTTATTTTATTGTAATAGAACACAGCTTTGTTGGTTGTTCTATATGCCTGTGAAGTATACAGAAAAACGACCTAGAATTTTCCAATTCACAGATGTCAAAACAGGGGCAAAGGGAAAGGTCCCATCTGAGATGATCCAGAAAATCAATTGTGACTTAGAAACTGATGAGCGAAAATCATATTGTATCCCAGAAGCCAGCCCCCCCGCCACCCAGTAGGAATCAACTAAAAATAAGACAGTTAGCTCTAACTCAATGGAAAATGAGCCTACCCTTATCTGTTTTCCCTTTCCCCATGGGAAAAAAAAAGAATTGAGGGGGAAAAGTAATTTTCAGTGTCTCCATACATGGAAGCCCGGCAGGCATGTCAGCTTGTGAGGGCAGCGAACACAGGGAACACCTTCTGGCACAGAGCAGCCCTGCAGAGGGACATGTTAGCTGAGCAAGTGCTCTGCATCCAGGTGTGTCAACAGGAGTTAGGAGGGAAGATTTAGGCAACCCCAAAGGCTAATCGCTTTAATAAGCTTTAGGGTCATACCTCAAGAGGCACGGCTGGCCAGCAGCCACCCTCTCAGCTGCTCCCTGCCCTGTGTTCAGGCTGCTGCATTGTCATTGCAAATGGCCTCTACCTGTTCCCAAGGTCAGTCTGGTGATTACTAGCCCAGCTAGCCTTTTCTTTGCTTTCTATTGAGAGTGAAGCCATTTGGGAAACTCAGTTCCTCCCCACTCATGCGTTGCATCTGCTGAGATCTTTAGCAGCATCAAGAAAGTACTGGAAAGAAACAAAAAGGATGGTAGAACACAAAATCAATCGAGGCAGTAAATTGAAGCTAAATTTTCATTTCGTTAACAATAGCTGGGTACTGTGTAGCCCATGCAGACAGAAATACTCCAGGCTAAGGCTGTCTTCCATAAGGAAGATGCTCAGGACCAGAATTCTCCCTGCAGAAGTAAGAAGATTCCAGCCTGTTCACAAATCAGTCTACAAGAACACCTGAAGAGGCTCTCTAACTCAAGGCATTATGAAGACAACGAAAAGGCTGGTTGGAAATCAATGAGTCTGCACGATGGAATGAGAAGTATATACGGTTTAATATTCGGTTAACTTAAACACAATTATACAAACAACAGCAACAAGAAATCTACAGCAACGTTCTGATGTTAACTTCCAATCTCCCCTCGTTGGGGAACTGGTGAAAAAGCCTTTAAGTCAGGTGTGGCAGGGAATGGGTTTTGTCTGGTCTTGTGGGGATTTATTTTCTTCTCAAGTGATTTAAGGTTCTGCTGGTCCTGTGCGTCCCAAGCTGTTCTTGTTCTATGCCATTCTGTGCTGGAATGGTTACTTCCTGAGATTAGTGTCATTATTACTAATTTCAGAAAGTACCTGTCTCTTGCCCTCGATTTTTAAGAGTCTTCAACTACTGTAGTTAGAGAAGAATGCTTGCTTTTCTTTTAGTGCTCTCTGTTGAATGCCTGTTTGCCCGTCATTTGTCATCTCAGGACTGGTTTTTCCTCATACGTGACTGTGGCTTTCTGTCTCTCCCTGACTACCTCTGTCTGAAATCTCCATGATCCCTCAAAATCCTAGAGGAAGGTAGAGAACTTCTAAGCTTGCTCCTTTTGATGGGAATATTAATTTGCAAATTCAAATAGATACTGTTTCCTCTCCCTGCCTCTGTAAAAGCATTGCTGGCTGACCACTTCTGGCACTTGATCCCTGCCTGCAGCATCCCTAGATGTGATTCCTTAACCACTTCACATCCTCTGTTGTGTCAGAGCAAACTTGCCAAGTTCGCCCCTGGCCAAAGTGGGCTCTCCTTGAATTCTGACTCTGGCAACAGTGTAATTGCATCAAAAATAAAATTAAGACCCTAAAAGTTTCAAGGATATGTGACCCTAGAAAAAGAATCACATTTTCCCGCCTTGATACACCTTTTACTTTCTAGGGATTGGTTCAGGGTAGATTACCACAGGCAGGTCTAAATGTGGCATCACCAAAATATTTGGCCCCCAGCTTGGTTTAGATCTAGATATGAGCAACCTGACTACAATCCTACAGAAAATGTTTGGACTCTGAATGTATAAAACAGCAATTTTATCAAAATATTTCCGATGGCCCTGTGAAGCAAGCTTACAACAGTTGTCTCTGAGTCATCAGTATTTGTTCCCACATAAAACATTGCTTTAAAATTCATTTCCAGGTAAAAGCAACCCAGTGCCTGTTGGGGAACGAATGGATAAATGAAATGTGATCTATATATACAACAAATTTTATTTGGCCTCATAAAGGAACAAAATTCTGACACATGCCACACATGCCTTGGATGAAACTTGAGGACATTATGTTAAGTGAGATAACCCAGGAACAAGAGGATAAACAGTTCCACATATATGAAATACCTAGAATAGTCAGATTCATAGAGACAAAGTAGAGTGGTAGTTGCCAGGAGCTGGGGGGAGAAATGGGAAGTTAGTGTTTAATGGGGAGAGACTTTAGGGGTGCCTGGGTGGCTCAGTTGGTTGAGTGTCTAACTTCAGCTCAGGTCATGATCTCATGGTTCATGGATTAGAGCCCCATGCTGGGCTCTGCTGATAGCTCAGGGCCTGAGCCTGCTTCAGATTCTGTGTCTCCCTCTCTCTCTGCCCCTCCCCTGCTCGTGCTCTGTCCCTCTCTGTCTCTCAAAAATGAATAAACATTTTAAAAAATCATAAAAGTAGTTTAACTTTAAAAAAAAATAATGGGGTGGGGGGCGCCTAGGTGGTTCAGTCAGCTAAGTGTCTGACTTCAGCTCAGGTCATGATCTCGCAGTTCATGGGTTCAAGCCCCACATCAGTCTCTGTGCAGACAGCTCAGAGCCTGGAGCCTGCTTCAGATTCTGTGTCTCCCTCTCTCTCCACCCTCCCCCACTCACGCTCTGTCTCTCTCTCTCTCTCAAAAATAAATATTAAAAAAATTTTTTAATAATATAAAAACAGGGAGGGGGACAAAACAGAAGAGACTCATAAATATGGAGAACAAACTGAGGGTTACTGGAGGGGGTGTGGGAGGGGGGATGGGTTAAATGGATAAGGGGCACTAAGGAATCTACTCCTGAAATCATTGTTGCATGATATGCTAACTAATTTGGATGTAAATTTTAAAAAATTAAAAAAAAATTTAAATACTGGGACAGACTTTCGATTTGGGAAGATAAAAAGTTTTGGAAATGGATGGTGCTAATGGTTGCCCAACAGTGTAAATGTATTTAGTGCTACTGAACTGTACACTTAAAAATAATTAAAATGGTGGGGTTTTTGTTATGTATAACTCACCACAATTTTTTTTTAATTTTTTAAGTTCGTTTATTTATTTTGAGAGAATGAGAGAGAGACACGAGCAGGGGAGGGGGAGAGAGAGAGAGAGAGAGAGAGAGAGAGAGAGAGAGAGAATCCCAGGCAGGCTCCATACTGTCAGTACAGAGCCTGATGTGTGAGGCTCGAACTCATGAACAATGAGATCATAACCTGAGCCGAAACCAAGAGTCAGATGCTTAACCAACTGAACCACCCAAGTGCCCCTAATTCACCACAATTTTAAAAAATATTATATAAACATTCATTTTCAAGTGAGAATTTTTAATAATATTTCCCAAAATATCTGGCTCTGTGGTTGAAACAATTCCCAAATGAATCAATTTCCAAATGAATGAAACGATTTCCAAATTAGTTGCCTACTTGATCTCAACAATATATACAGACTATCTAGGCATCAGAAATATGGGAAAGTAGTAATATCCAACTACAAAGATTTCAAAGTTCAAAGAAGTAAATCACTGATGCTTTTTCTTGGCTTTCTGGACAATCCTCCTAAGAGCCTTTCCAGTTCTTCAAAATTAAAACAGGTATGTCTTGTTGTTTTCCTCTCAAGGGGAGCAGACACAGCTAAAAAGACAAATGCGTGGCAAATAGTTCTCCACAACACATCACACAGGAATGCTTTTCTCTGGCTTGAAACCTATGCCCCCAGAAGCAGTGTTGTTTACCATTCTGCCTCTCAGACCCCAGACCCTCTGGCACCCCCTCGCCCTGTCCACTGCTCTCCGGCTGTGATTGTATTCTGGAGATGTCTTACATCAAGGGCCCATACCCCCAAAAAATAAAATATACACATAATGTACGTTTTCATTTTTAAAGAAAGACCTTTAAAGACCCCACATTACCCATCATATAACTATCAGTGATAGCAACTTCAGATAAGGCATATAGCATCACCATGTGAAAGCCGAAATAAAATAAAGCCTAAATGAAATCCTAACAAAAATAAGTCATTACCCTCCTCTCCTTTTTTTTTCTCAGTGACTTGCAGATGACTCTGCCTTTGATTTCTTCTTCCATCGCTGACTCTTTCTGGAAGGAGGGTGATGTGGGGAAAAGGACGGGGAACAGAGGGGTGGGATTTAAAGCCAAAGAGCTGGACCAAATTCCTGGCACTGCCAAGTACCAACTATGTAGCTCTGACTCTCTACGGAACCCCAGCTGCTGATCTGCAAAATAGGGATGATAATACAGGCATCTATACTGCAAAACTGTAGCAAGAATTAGAAATTATGTATGAACAGCATTTGAGCAATGCCTGGCACAGAGTAGGTGCTCAATAAATTATAGCCATGCTCATGATGCCTACATCCCAACACAGTGGCAGATATCACACCCCGCTGCACAGCAGCCCTGCACCTTCTCCTCCTTTCCCTGGTAACCAGCATTTGGCTCATACTCATAGGTAAACAGCACATAGCAGCCTACCCGAGTTCTTTCTCCAGACACTGTTTCCCATTTTATCAGTGTGGAAAGATGGGCAAATAACACAAATACAGTAAGAATTTCGTCACCAATAGGGGCGTCTGGGTGGCTCAGTTCGGTTGAGCATCCTACTTCAGCTCAGGTCATGATCTTGCAGTCCGTGATTTCAAGCCCCACATCAGGCTCTGTGCTGACAGCTCAGAGCCTGGAGCCTGCTTCGGATTCTGTGTCTCCCTTGCTCTCTGCCCCTCCCCCACTCATACTCTGTCTCTCTCTCAAAAATAAATAAACGTTAAAAAAAAATAAAAGAGAAAGAATTCCTTCACCAGTAAATGCTGCACCAGGCTTTAACACTCAACATGTAAATAGGACATATCTGTTTTGGGAAAATGACCTGCTGACTATCAAGACACAGGGCCCGGGCCAGAAGACTGCTTGATATTTTCCCTCACTGCCATGGTTCTCTTTGTCCTGCTCCATTACCACTATCCTTCTCTTTCTTTTTATGTAGCATGAACTACCTGAAATATGAACATTAAAAGATTAAGAACAGAGTTAAGTTTTCCTTTAATACAACTCATTCTTTGTTGTAAGGGAGGACCATGCACGTTAAAAGGGAAATGTAACCAATATGGTATGCCTTGTTGTCCAGATTTGACATCCATACCCCTCGGTATTGGTGCAGACACAAGGGACACTAATGCATACTTACAACCACATATCAGTCAATTTGTCTTCTTGCCTTCTCTCAATGTTCCTGCTGAGTAAGCAGTAGCAAGTGACCTATCCCCTCAACCACAGCCAGTGGACCAGGGATGACCACTTGATCCAGACTGTGCCAACCAGATTCTCTCTTCCAAGGAGCAATCATTGTTCCAGATAATCTAGTAGCCTCCTTTGAGTACTAAGTTGGAACATGGTCAAGACAAATAGACTATATTGTTCCATATGGAAGTCAAACTGAGAAATGTGGTCTGCGGAGAGAAAAAAAATAAAGTAGGTATCTGGAGAGAAGAAGAATGAGAATATGCACAGGAGAGAGGAGGAGGGAGATAGAGAAAGAGGAGCAGGGGGAGAGAGAGACTGAGAAAGCCTTCTTCCTGTGAGTCTTCCAGTTGCTGGTTCCAACCCTTTATGAGACCCAGGCATGTACTCTGTCCTTGGGATCTTCGAGAGACGCCTCTATCCTTCTGAAGACTTTCTCTTTTTGCTTAAGCCAGTTTTAGGGGATCTTATCCCCTAAAAACAAAGAGTCTCTGAGATAATCTTTCTCATCCTAGCCACTCACCCAACTGGGGGATGCCATCACCACTGCCACCAGCAGTCACAATGGAAAGCACTCGCGCTGATAGTAAGGAACAAGGACTTCGTGGATAGCAGGTCTAAATGCTTAAAGCACACCATGCTAGTGTAGCAGTGTCCATAGTCCACTGGTGTGCTGGTAAATAGCTAACAACTGGCTCTTGAGGTGGGGAGTGGGGATCCCTGATCTGAGGTATTTGCCAATTTCTGTGGTGTGAATACTCCCACCATTGTTACTTGTGATGGGATATTGTTGAGCGTGGAGTTTAAAGGAGATATTCACAACTGGCTCTTAGAAGTCAGGACAAATGGCTATCTAGCCTACATTTTCTGATTTATAAGTACTTCCTGACTCCTTTTTATTACTTGGTTCTTGTTATCTTACTCTTGTTTTCATGGTTTAAGCTTCACTAGCTCTATGTCTTTTATTTAAGTCTTTTTTGAAGAGGGCATAGTAAAATCACTTAAAAATACAGCCACATTCCTCTTTGAGACCTGTAGTTTCATGCTGTGTCAGACACTAAGAGTAATAATAATCATCATCATAATACTTCACATTTGTATAGCAATTAGACTTTCTAAATTACCTCAATGGCATGCTAATGGCAGTAAGAACACAGGCATGGTCATCAGACTGACCTGCTTTGAATCTTGGCATAAAGGATGCATTTGATAAATATTAGATTTCCTTTCACATTCACTGACTCAGTTATTCCAACCATCCATCCCAGCCAAGTCTCATGTACATGACAACCAGAACCTGTAAAAATTCCTGAACAAAAGTCACAGCTTTTCCAGGGCAGTGCACACCTGATCCCAGCTTTGGGAAACCTCACATGCTCCATACCAGAGACCAGAAAGAAAGCTAGAGAATAGATGCCTCATTTCTTGTGTTCTGAGAACTTTGAACCAAGCTGCCATCATCTTTGGCTTTGCTTGTAAAACACAAATGAGACAAGGACTCACTAGACATCTTCTCCCTCTCTAGACTTCCAAAGTATGTCACCTTACCAACAGCAGGAGAAGAAATAAATACCTTTCCCTGATTTGTGGCAGTGACATCTAAGTGGTTCCCCTGTTTAATTTCAGATTTAGTTCAAGCCATTTCCTGTTTTGTCTTCTCAGGGATTAGATAAAAAGTCTTAGAGTAACTGAATCAACTCAACCAACCTTTCCTTGGACTGTCTTCACTCCCACTATCCCCCACTTGGTTTGTAAGAAACCCAAATGTCCCCATGCCCCACTAGCCTTTGGAAACCAAAGACATAAGTTGAGAAAATGATTCTCTTACCAGGAAAGCTTTCAAATCTAGACTAAGTCTCCATCTTATAGTTTCTTCAACAAAGTCTTGTGTTTTAGACCAGGATTCTCAAAAATCTTAGTTATAGATTTGTCTAAGTAAAATTTCATACAAAAGTCCCACAACAGACAAAAAGTAGAGCTGATCTTCTATGGCTTTTTAAGTCTTTCTATTTCAAATCTCAAAAGATTTTCAAATTAGAAGCAGTTAAAGTGCACTGAGGACCCCCAGAGACCTCTGGAGACTGGAGCCCTGGCCTCTTACTTTACAACACTTCTGGGAAACACTAGGGCTCCTGGGCACAGTTTGAATACCACCTCATTAGGAAATTCTCTCTGCCTGTGTGCAGGAACAAAGTAGATTGAGAGCTGGGGGCAAGAAAGCCAGTTAGGAGATTCCCACAACTGCTCAACTGAGAGATGATGAAGACCCAAACTGGCCTAGGAGACACTTCTGAAATAAAGTCATGAGGATGGGCAATTGATTAAATGTGAGAGTCAGGAGAGAGGACAAAGATACCCCTGTTTTTTTTTTTCAAGTTTGTTTGAATGCAAAAATTAAGATTCCATTAGAAGAAACAGTCCTCAGAAAGAGAAGGAAATAATCACAATAGTTTGGAGGTATGCCATATATTTTGTTGGAAATTGTTTAGCTTCTCTCTTTGAAGCATCTGGAGAGACCTTTCTAATCCCAGAGACAGGAAGTGATTTGTCCACAGCTTTACATAGGAAACCAGGTGCAAGCAAAGACCCCCACTGTGCCTAAAGGGCAAACGCCCATAACACAAAGCATGAAAATATAAGCCAGTTGCAAGAGAACAGGACTCCAGGTTGTGAGGTCTTCTTACCCCCAAAGTCACAGACAAATGGTCAAGATCATCCTTCCAAATAAAAAATGTTTCCTCTCTCCAGGCTCAGCCTTTCTGAGGCCATGAGCTGGCAGCATTACCATCAGCAGAAATGCTGTCAGATCAGATAGCTGACAAATGTTTGCCGAGGGCCTACCATATTGGGGTTAGCCTAGAGAGGTGGAAATTCTGGCTCCCCTTAGGATTCAACCAGCTTAAGCGCACAGATGGGGGCCACTGAAACCACTGCTCTTTCTCCAGAGTAAGTTCACTTGTTTATCTTAGAGTGATCCACAAATAGTGGCTTCCTGCAGTTATGACCAGGGACTCTGTGCTCCATGACCCAAACTAGATGCACTTGGCTGTCACATTTAGAAAGCTGTCATAGAAAGATCTTCCAGTGCCAATCTTCCTTTTCCCTCTGTTTGCCACTGGATCACCAGAGAAGGCAGATGGTGCACTGCAAACACATCCATAAACCAGGCAAATGTGAACCATGTTGATAATAGAAACACTGGGCACACCAGCCCATAGAACTGACGCCTACCATGGGTCCATTGGGTGCAGTGGGAGGCACAACTCAGGGTCAACACAAAGAATGTCCCCAATACTTCCTAGTGTGACCCACTGAGTGAGCCTCCTCCACCACCTACCAGCGGTGAAAACTCTCTGTGCCTCAATTTTAACATCTTTAAAAGGAAAAGATGCGTACTACCTCCTAAGTTGGATATACGCATAAAGATAAACCGCATAGAGATTTTAGCACAGTGACTGCCACGCAGAAAACACCCAATAAATATTGACAGTTATTAAATCCTATTCCATGAAGGGTTGGGGTGCATCAGGGACAAGAGGTGCCCTATCACATGATTTTTCACTCTACATTTGAACACTTTTTGTAAATGCTTATTTATTTTGAGAGTGAGAGGGAGAGAGCAGGGGAGGGACAGAGAGAGAATCCCAAGCAGGCTGCTCTGCCTTATCAGCACAGAGCCTGATATGGGGTCCAGTCTCACTAACTATGAGATCATGACCTGAGCGAAATCAAGAGCAGGATGCTTAACCGACTGAGCCCCTTAGGTGCCCCTGAACACTTTTTGTCAGTAATATTGCAAAGGGGATTTGGCGGGGGTGGGGGGGAGTGGACTCAGTTTTGCTTACTGTAAAGCCACTTGGCTGCTGAGACTCTGAAACATGGAGTCCAGCGACATCGTTTCTTCATCGGCGTCTTCATTGCCCCTATTCACTCAGCCAACATTCACGGACACCTGCTCTTTCCAAGGCATCATGCACCAAGCGTCAGCAGTGGGGAATTTTAGCCACAAAGGAGGGCAAGCTTGTTTACACCCAGCTACTGTGGCCTTGGCTCTAACAACCCCAGAAAGGGGGGACACAGAAAAGGCTATATGCACTAATCAAACGAAGACTTGTTTTCTATTTCTGTCTTTAGGATTATCTAAGGGATTGGCAGGTCTTTAAATCACTCCAAGCTGCTTGACCACGACGCCAGACCTGCTACCGAAAACACACTGCCAAGCATGATGCTGTTTATCAAAACAAGGTTAAAAAAAATCTTTTCTTTCAATTTCCACTCTATTTCCTAATTGAGAAATGCATAATCCCAGGAGAAAATCAGCTCTCATTTCTCTCTTTCTGTCTCTTTCTCTCTTCCCGTCTCCCTTCCTTCTTTCCTTCTTCCCCCACGCCACACCCCTCCAGCTTTTATCATTTTAAGCTGTATGCATGCCATTCTTCGGGGGGATTAAAGTCAAATTTAGTCTTCTGCAATTGTTATTACCTACCCCTTGGCTTATGAGATGCATTTGCCTGCATTTGTAATGCATCAATAACTTCCACTCTCCTCCACTTGTAAACAATGCATTATATTAAATAGCCTGTGTCTAGCCTTGTATTGAAACAGACAATAAATTAGGACTTCCAGTTCTTGGTTTTTACTGATTCCTAAACCTGCCAGTTACATGCCTGTCTGCCCCAGTGAACATTCTCTCTAAAGCTGAGAATGCACAAAGCCCTGTTCATCGTTCTCCTGTCTCCATCACTGCTGCCGGCTGTCAGTTTCACACCACCAAGCAGATTGTAATTGGCAGGATGAGGTGCAGAAATAGGGAATGGTTTGAATATGTGGTTCTCACCACACAACACACACACACACACACACACACACACACACACGTCTTTCTGGCTTACAACATTCTGCAAATTTAGGGACTTGATAATGTGAAGCTTGCAATCAGAACGTGCACGGGCTGTCCTCATTCACTAGCGTACAAGTTGGAAGCAGAGAAAGGAAACACAATGCAATCAACACCTAGTACTGTCCTAATCCAGTGCAGGGCCTGGATGGATATGGCTTCAGGAATGTACTCTGCTGGGAGCCAGCCCTTGTGCTTCGTTGGGCAGCCTCCCTGGATCTGAGATCTGTAAGCTTCCAAAGGGTCACAATTGCCCTGCTCAGCCTTGAGTGAGGTCTTGGGACAAGGAGCAGAACCTAGCTCGCAGAGTCTTGGGTCAGTTTTGTAAACGTTTTCCTTCCTGGGGTATGAGAACTCAACATCCATCTTACTACCCAGTGTATTCCAGCATCTACCAACCTCATCCAAAATCAAACCTACCTGAATATCACTTAGAACAAAGTTTCTTAACCATGGTACTACTAATACTTTAAACCAGATAATTCTTTGTTGGGGGTTGGGACTGTCCTGTGCATTGTAGGATGTTTAACAGCATCTCTGGCCTCTACTTGCTGGATGCCAATAGCACATTCCCTGATTGAAGACAATCACAAATGTCTCCAGACATCATCAAACGGCCTCTGTAGGACAAAATCACTGACGATTGAGAACTGAAACAACTTAGAGTTATATCTAGTCCTTGTGGCTGCCCATGAGACCCAGAGAGGTAAAGTGACTGCCCCAAAGTTGCACAGCTACTTTATACCCAGACCTTTCACTGCCCAAAACAAACCACCTGCCACTGAGTGACTCTCATGTACACCCCCCCCCCCCGGTAATTTCCCCATCTCAGTCCACCTGCTGCTTGCTCAACCTCTTAATTTTTCTCCCTTACCACTTTTCTAAATTGGACTATCCTTTGTGCTTGTCTTCCTCATCCTTTACCCCATGTGAGATACTGTCCACTAATTATGCTGAGATTGAGTTTAACCATCTTTCTAACTCCCTTCCCGCTAGCAGTGGGGTGTGTGGTAGTGCATATGGCATGAGTATGGGACTGGGAATGTTTGTGGGTGATCTATGTGTCTGTGTCTACAAGTGTGCATTTGCATGAACGTGGCCATGTGCAAACCTCAGCACATGTGTCTGTTGAAGGAGCGAGGCTGAGGTTACCACACGGTGGCCATCCTCCTGCTCTCTCAAGCGCACACCTCTGAACACAGGATCAGTAACCTGTGACAGCCTCTGGCAGCTCGTCCTTCAGTCTGAGGGCCAGTGGAAGGCATGAATTTTGTATGGCAGATTTTGGCAGGCAGAAACTGACATGTTCCTTTTCTCAGATAAGATGACAATGAAAATTCATCTCTTGGGGGCTTTCAGAAAACACACATGTTAATCCAGGGTCAACAGATTGACAATTTTTTGACTAAAATTCAAACAGCTTTTCTGGTTTTTGCCCCCATAGAATTGGTCAGTTGTTAGAATTGAAAACAGTTATTTTCATATCAGATAGACAGAGCCTCTGACCCCTACTCTTAGGTGAACATTAATAGTTTAAAAATAAATAGTAGACTTCCTAGCTCAGAAGAAGCTCTGAACTACCATCTGATTTAAATTCTGATCTCAGTCATGTGTAGATGTCTTTGGGTTGCTGCAGGAATGTTGCATTTATGAGACAGAATGACCCTCTGCAAATTCACAGCAGAGCTTGGGGAAGAACCCAGGCATTCCAACTTTGATCGACGGTTACGTTCTGACAAAGACTCTCTCCTTGCCCAAACTTTAGTCAGGGTCCTCTGAGCCCTGCTTGACTAGGCTCCACCTTGGGCTTTCATCTCTGCTCTTCTAAATCTAGTTTTGGCAAGAATCCTGCTAAGTCAATTTGGAGTGAATGCCTGTCCTCAATAGCTGATCACCCTCAATATCTGCTCAGATTGCCTCATCTGCCACCACCTTTGGTAACATGGGATCCCCGTGGCCTGCCTTCAACACATATCATGTTGAGTCTGTTTGACAAGAATCCCCCCCATTCCTGTTGTGCTGTCTTAGTAATGTTCCATCCACTGATCGCTTCTCCGCTCCTCACCTACAAATCCCCCCTTCTTTCCTGTATTTGGAGTTGATCCCAATTTCTCTCTCCTACCGCACAACCTCATTGTAGTAGCTACCTTTCAACAACATCTTTCTTACCATCTCTAACAAGTGTCCCGAGTAATTTTTCTTTAACAGTTCTCAAGTCAGCCAGATTTTGTTCATCTCTAATAGTAAAACAGATTCTTCCTTGACATATCTGTCAAGGGGTGGGAGGAAGGTCACTCCTTGAACTTGAGTTCCAGTAGCGACTGTGAAAAGCTAGGACACAGAGGCAAGATGAGGCCAATAGGCCACCCTTCCCCACCCAGGACTTGAGACTTCTGTGAGTACCTAGAAATGGAAGCATCCCATTCCCAGATAAGGATGACTCAACAGAGCTGTGGGGAGAGGCTCCAGATGAAATGGGTCAAACCTGGAAACCTAAATAGTACATTGGACCATATGAAATTGCCTTTTGTGTCATCAAAAATGGTAGAGCATTAGCAAGGTCATGTGGTTCAACCTTATAACATGAATGGGTCTCTTGATTGCTGTCTTGTGAATCCCACTGTGTCCACTAGACTCAAGGTGCTACTAGAGAGACAGGAGGGAGAAGAGACAGAAGGCTTTAAGACCTCACAATCTAGAGGTGCCTGAATGACTCTGTCAGTTAAGCATCTAACTCTTGATTTCAGCTCAGGTCATAATCTCACAGTTTGTGAGATCAAGCCCTGCATCCAGCTCTGTACTTCTGGATGTTCTGACAGTGTAGACCTGCTTGGGATTCTCTCTCTCTCTTCCCAGCTTGTGCACATACTCTCGCTCTCTCTCAGAATAAATAAACTTTTGCCAAAAAAAGAGCTCACAATCTAATTCGACTCAGAAAATTAGAATTTTGCTCTTTTCTTAGTCCTAAATAGAAAATTCAGAATGTAGACCCACATTTCTCTTTGTCTTTAAGATTCCTTAACACAAGAAATCATTTCTTGATAGAGAGAAAGAGAGCAAGAGAGAACAAAACAAATAAACAAAGGAAAGAAAGAAAGGAAGGAAGGAAGGAAGGAAGGAAGGAAAAAGAACTGTGATCTCAGGTAATAGCCAAGCACTTATTTTGTTTCTTTATTGTTTATAACCAAATGTGTTTGTTTATTTTATTTTTAAATGCTTTATTTATTTTTGAGAGAGAGACAGCACGAGCAGGGGAGGGGCAGAGAGAGAGAGTGTGGGACAGAGCTTCCAAAGCAGGCTTTGTGCTGACAGCAATGAGCCCAATGTGAGGCTCAAACTCACAAATGGTGAGATCATGACCTGAGACAAAGTTGGATGCTCAACTGACTGAGCCACCCAGGTGCCCCTATGCTTGTTTATTTTAAAATCATTTCTATTTTGGGGCGCCTGGGTGGCTCAGCTGGTTAGGTATCCAACTTCCGCTTAGGTCATGATCTCATGATTTTTGGGTTTGAGCCCTGCATTGGGCTCTTGTGCTGCCAGCTCAGAGCCTGGATCCTGCTTTGGATTCTGTGTCTCCCTCTCTCTCTACCTCCCCCCCCCCCAACTCTCTCTCTCTCTCTCTCAAAAATAAGTAAAAAACTTATAAAATCATTTCTATTTCTAACAGGTGAAAAGCAGTTCTAAGAAACAGTTATGAGAAAAACAACATCCTGGCCACCCAACCAAAGACTGCCAAACCAAGAAATGGGCCTCATACAGAACTGGGCAAAAGCCAGTGTGTGGAAGTCTAGAGCAGGGAGACGTGGAGTGTGTCTGTGAGCCAGTGACTATCCACAAGCTGTTTGCTACCAGCTCATGACAAGTAAGTGCAGAAATTGAAAGTAATTATCTAAAAACACTTATAGCAATTTAACATGGTAATTTTATTTCTGTTGACTCTAACAATAAAAAATTAGAGTTTGAATTTTGTATGTCTGTTTTGTTTATTTCATTTTTTCTACTTATTCAATGTTATTATATTTTACAAAATTATCAGTCCACAATGGATTGGAAAAAAATTTTTTTTAAATCCTCCACCACAGAGATATCTGAAAAGCACTGATCTACAGGAAGGTAGACATCAGCTTAATGTAAAGAACAATAACACTGTCATAATATTATGTATCAGGTCCTATTATAAATGCTTGCAATGTAAACTCATTTACTTCTCCCAACAACCCTGTAAAGCAGGAACTGTTATCATTCCTCTGATTTCACAGATGAGGAAAACTTAGGAAAACAGAAGATAGATTGTTTTCCCAGTATTGCATAACTGGCATGTGACAAATCAGATGAGAATCCAGGAAGTGTGGCTTTTGAGTCCACACTAGTGGACTCTGCCATGAGACTCTACAATAAAATAGGAAACAACTTGATTCATATGTAAGTGGTAACATAGAAATAAAATCAAGAAATGATGAATATCAAAACTCCAGAAGGAAGACCCCTCTGGGAGGAAGGAATACAGAGAGGTACCTATGTCAGGCTTGAAGGGTCTGGTCATGTTTAGTGCCTAAACCTGGTGAGAGATATATACAGAGTTCATTCACTATTATTTTTCAACTCTACATGGTACATTTTATACACTCTTGTATGTGTATGATACATTCTACAATTAAAAAAAAAAAATTTAAGGAGTACCTGGAGCTGTCAACCAATGGCATCCACGGTCTGTAGAGAGGGTGAGCACCCCCTAATGGAGCAGACAAGTACAGCAATTCTCCTCTATCAGACATGGGGAACTGGGAAGTCAGACAAGGACCTCAAAGTTTCCTTCCATTGCTTAGTCTGAGTCTTCCTTAAGTCACATTCTAGAACTCATGGGAAGGAGGAAGCCCACATTACCTGAGAATCTGAACAAATACTGTTATAAATTGATGCAGAATTAACATTTAAGGCTGACGGAAATGCCACACTTGAGAAAACCTACAAGAGCACAATTTACAGTGATAGAGGGTATTGAGGAACTCCTTGATGAGATTCTAAGAGCTTTTACTGTATGTGATTCATACATTAATACTGATGTAGGTAATACAGGACCCACTTCAGCAAACAGGTGAAGCTACTTGCCTCATAAGAGACCAAGGTGAAATGTGTGTTTGTGCTACACAAGAACTCTTCTTGATGTGTAGAGGGCTAATGTTGCTAAGGAAAGTCTGAGCTTGGAAATTTTGAACCATTTTTGGGTGTCCTGACAACACCCACAGGAGAGGAAGACAAAGATGCTTATTCTCCAAGAAAGCTCAGTTGATGTGCCAGGCAATCCAACAAGCAAGTAACTGAGAGACAGCAGACCCCTGGGTCCCACATCAAACCAATTAAATCAGAATCAAATCAATTGAATCAGAAATCTGCATTTCTACAAATTGTCTACCCTACCCCATGATTCGGATTGAGACACTCCTAGCTCTATTTAAGATTAAGAGCAAATGTTAATCACACAAACCTAGGCTGAATCTTATTTCTGCAACTTACTGGTTATATGGCCTTGAGAAAGTTATTTTATTTCACTGACCCTCAATAATTCCATCTGTAAAACTGGTTGATAATATCACTGACCACTCAGAGTTACTGATAAGGTTTAATTAAAGGTTGTACATAGAGTACTTGGCATATAATAAGTGCTGTATATAATTTTAGCTGTATTTATTTACTATCATTTACGAATGTCCATAATATGCAAAGCAATGTAGGGAAGGGGTAGAGGGAATAATACAAAAGTGAACAAAATAGCCACCTATCCACAAAGAAATTATATCTAGTGGGATTGCACTTATTTTTTTAATGTTTATTTATTTATTTATTTATTTTTTCAATATATGAAATTTATTGTCAAATTGGTTTCCATACAACACCCAGTGCTCATCCCAAAAGGTGCCCTCCTCAATACCCATCACCCACCCTCCCCTCCTTCCCACCCCCCATCAACCCTCAGTTTGTTCTCAGTTTTTAACAGTCTCTTATGCTTTGGCTCTCTCCCACTCTAACCTCTTTTTTTTTTCCTTCCCCTCCCCCATAGGTTTCTGTTAAGTTTCTCAGGATCCACATAAGAGTGAAAACATGGTATCTGTCTTTCTCTGTATGACTTATTTCACTTAGCATCACACTCTCCAGTTCCATCCACGTTGCTACAAAGGGCCATATTTCGTTCTTTCTCATTGCCATGTAGTACTCCATCGTGTATATAAACCACAATTTCTTTATCCATTCATCAGTTGATGGACATTTAGGCTCTTTCCATAATTTGGCTATTGTTGAGAGTGCTGCTATAAACATTGGGGTACAAGTGCCCCTATGCATCAGTACTCCTGTATCCCTTGGATAAATTCCTAGCAGTGCTATTGCTGGGTCATAGGGTAGGTCTATTTTTAATTTTCTGAGGAACCTCCACACCGCTTTCCAGAGTGGCTGCACCAATTTGCATTCCCACCAACAGTGCAAGAGTGTTCCCGTTTTTCCACATCCTCTCCAGCATCTATAGTCTCCTGATTTGTTCATTTTGGCCACTCTGACTGGCGTGAGGTGATATTCAAGTGTGGTTTTGATTTGTATTTCCCTGATAAGGAGCGACGTTGAGCATCTTTTCATGTGCCTGTTGGCCATCCGGATGTCTTCTTTAGAGAAGTGTCTATTCATGTTTTCTGCCCATTTCTTCACTGGGTAATTTGTTTTTCGGGTGTGGAGTTTGGTGAGCTCTTTATAGATTTTGGATACTAGCCCTTTGTCTGATATGTCATTTGCAAATATCTTTTCCCATTCCGTTGGTTGCCTTTTAGTTTTGTTGGTTGTTTCCTTTGCTGTGCAGAAGCTTTTTATCTTCATAAGGTCCCAGTAATTCATGTTTTCTTTTAATTCCCTTGCCTTTGGGGATGTGTCGAATAAGAAATTGCTATGGCTGAGGTCAGAGAGGTCTTTTCTTGCTTTCTCCTCTAGGGTTTTGATGGTTTCCTGTCTCACATTCAGGTCCTTTATCCATTTTGAGTTTATTTTTGTGAATGGTGTGAGAAAGTGGTCTAGTTTCAACCTTCTGCATGTTGCTGTCCAGTTCTCCCAGCACCATTTGCTAAAGAGACTGTCTTTTTTCCATTGGATGTTCTTTTCTGCTTTGTCAAAGATTAGTTGGCCATACGTTTGTGGGTCTAGTTCTGGGGTTTCTATTCTATTCCATTGGTCTGTGTGTCTGTTTTTGTGCCAATACCATACTGTCTTGATGATTACAGCTTTGTAGTAGAGGCTAAAGTCTGGGATTGTGATGCCTCCTGCTTTGGTCTTCTTCTTCAAAATTACTTTGGCTATTCATATTTATTTATTTTTAAGGTGGGGGAGAGAAAGCATGAGCTGGGGCAGGGGCAAAGAGAGAGGGAGGGAGAGAGAATCCCAAGCAGGCTCCACACTGTCAGTTCAGAGCTTGGTGCAGAGCTTAATCTCAGGAACTGGAGGCACCCCTAGTGGGGTTGCATTTAAAAGGGCGCCTCAGTTGGTTAAGCAGCTAACTCTTGTTTTAGGCTCAGGTTGTGATCCCAGGGTCATGGGATTGAGCCCTGTGTCAGGCTCCGCTTAAGATTCTCTCACTCTCCCTCTGCTCCCTCCACCTCTCTCTCTTTCAAATAAAATAAATAAAATAAATAAAATAAATAAAATAAAATAAAATAAAGCTTTCCTATAAATTTACCAGGAAAAAAAAATTCTTGACTTTTTTCTAGGATTATCAAGGCATTACCAGTCTGAGTCAAAACCACTCTAAAACCCTTGATCTTATTTAGGAGACAGCTTTATAAATTGAAGGTGGGGAATCTACTGAAACATGTATGATCCAAAAAGCTAACCTTCCTTTGAACCAGACCAGGCACTATGAATGACTTTAAACTACCACTTGTCAACAAAAAGTTTAGTAGCCTTTGCTCTGACCCTCACACTGGGCCCTTGAACCCATGTGTTTGGTGCCAGAAAGCATTATAACCTTACGAAATGTGTGATGGTGTTCTTGGCCAGTGTTTATGGGTCTCCTTAAAATCTCCCTTTATGGGATAGTGGCTCCTAGGACCCTGTTTGCCTGTATCTGCCAAGTGAGGAGAGAACACATGAGAGGCACCTTCCCAAACCAGGCCCTAAAAACCTCATTCCTTCTGAAGAGAAAGCAGGGCCCCTATGAAAAATCACCTCTGATTCTACAAGATTCCATGGTAACATTTTATAAGTTCTACTGTCAATTCTCTGTGCCAAAAAGAGAAATATCATTAACAGCCTTACTTCAAAATTATAACTAATTCATAAATCATATCTGGGGGCTCTAAGACTACACAGTGCTATAAAGAAATTACTCCATCCAAACTGACCCAGAGAGAGCCAAAAAGTTGTACCCCTATCCTTGCCTGAACTTTTCTTCATACATATGTACGTTCTAGAGATAAGCAGTGAAAACTTCTAGGGTTGATGTAAAACAACCTGAAGCTGATTTTCCCTCTCTCTGATTCAAACCCGATTGGAGTTGATAAGCAAGGGTTTTAATTCAAAAGGCCTCTTAGTAAAATTATAGACTGCACAGAAGCATAACGGTAAATGAGAGCTACTGAATAAGTTGAAATAAGAACTTTATCATTTTTGCTAATTATGTCAAGAAGAAATTTAAATCAAGAGTTTCCAGGGAGGAACAATGGTTGGATAATCCATCATCAGATAAGTGGCAACTCTATTAGGAAAGAGATATGATTGCTAGTTATGACACTTAACTTGGTACTGTAATTTTCAGTGGTAGTTCTTTAAAATATTGCTGACAGACCCTAACCCCAGAACAATTAAACTGGAATTCCCTGGGGTTGGGACCAGGCACCAGCATTTTTTAAAAGACCCCCAAGTGGTTCTAATGGGCAGCTTGGGTTAAGACCCACTGCCTTACTTAACAGAACTTAGTTACCTAAAGAAGTAAGTGCTGTTTTTAAAATAGTTTTTGATTTTTTCCCTTGGGCACCCAACAAATCATGTTGATTAATTAGCATTTTCCAAACAACAGCAATGAATTAACTGCTGCTAATGTTCAGGCCATGGAATTAGACATGACTTTAGGCATCAGACTCATCTCCCCGGATAGAAGGTAGAACATGAATTTCTGAGAACGAGAGCTTGGCAGACAACAATCAGAGATAGGCTGACCCCAGCTGAGAAAGTGCCATGTAGCGATCAAAAAGACAAAACTACTAGCTCATTTCTACATTAACTCAAGTATTTATTAAGTGTACCACTCACAGTGCTAGGGGCTGGTGAGTCTGAGATTAAGAGAATATGACCAATGCCCCCACAGGAACTGACAGTCTAATAGGGAGAACAAAATATAGACAAAACTTTCCACCCATGCAATATGTAATTGAGATACATAGCAGGTACTTGGGGAGCACAAGGAAGAAGTATAGAAGCCTCATGATGACAGGTGAGGATTCCTGGAGAAGGTAACTATGAGCTGAATCTAGAAGGGTGAGTGGAACTCTGCTAGGTCAATGGGGTCTATAATCTGTGCCAAGGTGACAAAGAACATGACAAGTTCTGGAAATGATGTAAGTGGCAGATGAAACTAGAACACAAGGAGCTTATTATAAAGGCCTCTTTATGCCATCTAAAGATTTTGGATTTGGCCTTGGAAGTGATGGAGGTTATTGATGGATTTCAAGTAGGAAAATGATATGATCAGGTTCACATTTAGAATGATGACTCTAGAAGTTTATAGAGCCTTGATACTCAAAAGTGCAATCCACAGACTTGCATCATCAGCATAACATGGGAGCTTGTTAGAAATTTTAAAAAAATCCCAGCTCCTATCCCAAATGTACTAAATCAGAATCTGCATTTTAACAAACTCCTTAGATGATCCACATGCATTAAAGTTTGAGGTGCACAGTTAAAGAGGAGATATTTTCATGAAAAAGGTGGGATTTTAGGAAGACCAGTCAAAAGGCTATGGCAACAATTTGTTAAACCATTCTTTTTAAAAATTTTATTTAAATCCAATTTAGTTAACATCTAGTGTAATAATGGTTTCAGGAGTAGAATTTAGTGATTCATCACTTACATATAACACCCAGTGCTCATCCCAACAAGTGCCCTCCTTAGTACCCATCACCCATTTAGCTAAACCATCCTTTTAAACAGCTTTTTAACAATGGCCTATGCATAGACCCACCTATAGGCCACATTCCAAAACATTCAGTTTATAAGTGAAACACTCAAAAAATACTTGTAAAGATAAGCTGAATTTTCTCCTCAAGCCACTACCAGCTTAGTCAGAATCCTATAGACACAACCATAGCATGAGAATCACAGATTATGTGCTCTGAAATATGCAGTGATATCTATTGTGGAATATCAGGTACAATTTCAGCAGAAGGAAGATTTCCCTTCATCTAGTTTTAATGATGAGTACAGGCAATGAGACCATAGTCTTTCTCTCTATTATCTCAAAGACCATGTGTGGGTTGAACACTATCTCAGTAAAGGGGACCCAGAGACCCAGACTAAAGTCAATTATGAACTTTACAATCATTGGTTAGGTGTTCTGAGAGGTAGAGAGAGAGACCAATAAAGAGACAAAGAGAGATAGGAGAGGCTATGTGTATAGGGGTGGCCTTTGGTGGAGATAATTTCTTCTCTTTGATCATGGACAGTAGTGATGACAAGACTAAGCTGGAGCTACCTGACGGTATTCTTTTTCATGAGAAAATAGCCTTCCCAAGGAGAGAATCTTGAAGAATTTGAAAGAGGGAGTGTGATCTACT
The DNA here is from genome assembly GCF_023721935.1 of Panthera uncia. NCBI lineage: Eukaryota > Metazoa > Chordata > Mammalia > Carnivora > Felidae > Panthera > Panthera uncia. Next base: position 151,109,915 of record NC_064811.1, read on the forward strand.
AGGTACAAAGTAGGGGGACTAAAAGGACAAACAAGCAATTAGTCTATAAATAAGCATAAGTGTACCTTATCTTTAACAATCATCATGTTATTGAACAGAGTGTACAATTGGACTGGAGTTAAATTAAACCTATTTTAAGCCCATTCTGGGAATTTGCTATTTAAAGGAATCCTTTGTAAAATGGATAATCACCCACTAATGAAGCTTTTGTTAAATCTAGAGTTCTACAAAGCTGAAGTTCCCAAACAGACTGTGATTGGAAGATCAACCCATAGATATCTGGCAGAGTACAATTTGTTTGTGTGCCAGAGAACTGAGCTCTGTAAAGAGAGTCCAGTGGTTAGGGAACCTATGCTCAAAGGAGTCCTGCATTGGGGAAATGTGGATATGTAGATAGATAAAAGAACACGTAACTTTGTAACTAGAAGATCCGGGGATCAAATGAAGCAGGTGGGAGACTGGTAAGGAGAGTAGATTGATCAGTAGACAGCTCATCAGAGGTAGACAGAAAAAAAAGTGAATGATCACCAAAAAATAAGAAAACTGTGTTTAAATCATGATTAAATCCACCTTTACTCATCTCTGGATTTATCGTGATGGTATCCAAAATGTTTCAAAATACAGTCAATTCAATTACGTGAGGAGCATCTGTGAGTTCTTAACTAGCTACAGAGACATTCTGGTTGGGAGCAACACAATACACAAGTAATTTAGTGTTAAGTCATCCTGCATACCTTAACTCTAAGTGCCAAAAGGATGCATCCTTCCATGCTGGACTACTTGAAGCCTTCACAGAAAAAAAAAAATGGAGCTTGAATGGAAAACTAAAAATGGAAAGAAAAGTAGGAAAAGATTGTCATAATTAAATCCAAAGGTATAACTATTTAAGACTTTCTCTTCAAATTACTAAGCACAAGTCATGGACTCTGAAATAAATAAATAAACAAATATATATATATATGTATGTATATATATATATATATATATCCAACTATAAGCATGGAATAGACCTCCAAGAAAGAGCTCAGGGTGAAGATAAGAACCAGCACATTTCACTTCCCATTAGCCCCCTAGGATCGTCCTTGTCTTCTTGAGTACCTCGCACTTTCCATAAAGTGGATTGCTGCCTTTCTATAGCCAAAGGCTGAATGAGAAGGAGGTTGAGAGATATAAAAGCACCAGTCCAGTGAATCAAATCAGAATTCAAGGGATGAAAAAAAATCCAAGAGATGGGCCTGTGAAAGGGTCAGAAAGGGGTTAAATAGAGTCAAAAGAAGCTCCATTTAGATTTCAACCAAGATCAGTACCAGCTATTTCTCAAAAGCTTTTACGACTTCATGTAACTTAGCAACTGACCTATGTTTGGTTTTTGTTTTGTTTTTATCCATGTCAGTATCTCTGGAATCACTCTCAGCAAAAATGCTTAGGATTGTGCATTCACCAAGGAATGGGAGGAGAGGGGGAAAAATTATGTGCTATGCCCTCTTTGGTAAGGTTGTGACAAGACAGGACAGCAAAAAGGATGAGCAAAATGTCCAATCTTTCAGGTTCTCAAAGGAAAAATCAAACCCTAAAGGCTGTTCTTGTGATCCAGATATGTCCTCATGACAGTGTGTCCCAGAAGAAGGCTCCTGTGGGACATGTCCTTGAGATGATTCAGGATTTTATTCTTCATCTACCTGAAAATCAGAACCAATTGCCCACGTGATTAGACTTCATAGACCCCCTTGTTGTATCCCACACTGAACCAAAGGGGCTGGGAAATAAATCAGGCTCTCATACAGTTGTCAGTGGGGCTTGCACAAGAACTCTAGCCCCCATCCCCATAAAATTCTCTTTTCTTTGCGAAGAATATTTGAAAATGCCATAGCCAGTGAGTTATTCCAGTTATGAGGAATGACTCTCCCTTGAATGGTAGAAACACAGACACACACACACATACACACACACACACACACACACACACACACCTTGCATTTCCTTGCTGCTGCCGTGCTGTGGCTGTAGTAGGGACAGCTCCTAGGATCCTCACTAGCTAGGCAGCTTATGTGCATATCAGCACCACCCTGGCGGACAGCTCATAGCAGGGCCCTCTGTGGAGATTGTCCTAGAAATGTGTTCAAAACTCAGTAATGTAAAAAAAGCAAACTTCTTAGCTGTGCATTCAGCCATCCCTTTCACTCTGCCCTGAGACAGAGCCAAGAAGTTCTATTACCCTCTCTCGGCATAAAGAGGACTCACACCTCCCCACATATGTACAATATGGATGTTCATATAGCTTTTCATTTTAGAGAGTTAATTGGAAGTAGGTGGTTATTTGTTTAGACCTCAGTAATGCCACCAGGAAGTCTGGATCTTTCTATCTTCCCACTGTGCCAGGCTTAGCTTCTTGGCTTTTTGTCACTAAGTCTCAGGATAGCTGCCCCTGCTCCAAGGATCACATCTGCATTCAAGAAAGATAGAAGGGAGAAGGGATGTCATTCCTGCAAATCTGTCCATTAAGAAAACAAAGATTTTTCCTGAAGGAACCAGAGAGCCCCACTTAGGCCTCATTGGCCAGTACTGGCAGATGACCACTTCTAGTACACAGAAGGCTGGGAGAATGAGCAGTTAGCTTTCCCACACTTTGTAGCCAAAGGGAGCAAGGCAGGAGGGGATTAAAAAGATCAGCTAACATGTCTGCCATAAGCAAAAAACCTGTCCACTCTTAGGCTACATACCACTGTAAGGCTACTTCTTTGTCTACAGAGTAGAATTTCTCTAGAATCTATTTCATAGGGACTATATGAAGCTCCATGGCATGGTGCCCATAGGACACAGGACACATGGGGCACTTCAGGTCCTAGCTAAAGCACTAGATATTCCTTAGTTATCACAGGAGGTATGCAAGCAAAACTCTGTGTTACAAAGTGATGTTAATGTCTAGAAAGAACTTTTTGAGGCAAGAAAGGTGCACATGAATATAAAACTAATAGGAAGCTTGAATCTTTACAGCCTCAGAGTCCAAAACAACTTTTTCTTTAAAAAAAAAAAGTTTGATACATTTGATTACACTAAACATAAAATTATCCCTAATTTACAGAGGAGAGGCTGGGGCTCAGGGAGGTTAAGTAACTTGCCCAAGATTATATAATTAACAATGTTCATGACAATATTAACTACTATTTATGAAACACCTACTAGGTACATACATTATATTTAGTCCCACAACAACCCATAGGTATTATTATCCTGACTAGGCTAATATAACTGGTAGATCAGGAGAGCCAGTATGGGAAGCCAGGGCTGACTGATTACCCTAATGTACGTACTTAGCCTTTCTGCCATCCAGAGAGGGGACCCAAGGAATGATTAAAAAAAACATTCAAGCAGGTCTGTTCTGTGACCTGTACTTTCAATAAATAAATTAAACTACTACAGATCGACTGAGAGGAAAGGGATATTCAGCATAAACTATGATGAGGCCACACCATGACACACCGTTGTCCGGCAACCTGCTGACAAATGATCCAGGCTCTCAATTCTGGAGCTCATGCACCCACCACCAATTCCCGGCCAACTTCCCAGCCATCCCACAGGTTCTTCTCATCCCCTAAAGAGACTCCTTCTTGAGAGACACTCTGCCATCCAACCTGAGATACCACGTTAGGGTAGCCTTGAAAAGTAGCCGCATCTCTGGGAGATGTTATTCATGCTGAGCTTATAAGAAATGAAGTAACTCGTTCCCTTTTCGATAGACAGTCAACTAAGAACAAAAGGAAAAGGAACCTCACATGGGTCACACATTTGAAAGGAAGTGAGAGCTAGATTAGGTAAAATGGAAAGAGCACTGGATGGAGAGTCTGAAGCCCTGTGTTCTGATTGCAGCTGTGCTTCTTCATTGATTGGTTGACTGGATTAGTCTTTTCAACTGTATGAGCTTCAGAGTCTCTTACAGCTCAGGCCCTGGAGAGGCAGGAAATAGGTCTGAAATGGCAGCTTTCTGAGAGAGGGATCAGGATATTGCTTAGCCACAAGGTAGTATGAGGACTAAGTGAAATTCAGGGGCAGTATTTTGTGGGCAGCCAGTTAGGGGTGGAAGGAGGTAAGTGGGGATATAATGCAGAAAGCAGCTATCAACACTCACTGAGAAATCCAGGAAGGCTGTATTGCTTCCTGGAAGAAAGGTTGGAGGACACATTCACCCTGGATTTCCCAGTGAGGAGAAAAAAATGGCAGTCCTTATCTTTGCAGACATCCAACCCATGTTACCATGCAGTGGTATGAGTGGCCATGGTTCCCCTTTCTAGGAAAACAGTTCTCTCAACTGAGAACCATTAAGGAACAGCCTGTTTGTTGGTATGTCAAATAAAATGAAGCTTCTTTATTCAGTCAGGAGACTGAATCCAGCATCAACTTTATGCTAGGCACTGTGGCAGACACAGAGAAGACTAGAAGAAGACACATACACAGAAGAAAACTTGGGTTGAGCACCAACTTTCAAGCCCAGTGCTAGGAGCTTTGTATCCATTATCTCACTAGATTCAGAGGTCTCTCTTACAAAGTGAAAAGGAACAAACTTCTATGAGAAACTCAGATGGTAATGATGCTAATAATCATCATAATCCCTAACATCTTTTGAGTATTAATTGTATGTCAAGTGCTGTTCTAAGCATTCTGCATGTATTATCTCATTGAGACAATGTGCTATGGAGAGGTCTCTTAATTTTTCCCTTCCATGTCTCAGTTTTCCCGTAATAATTCTGACTTCTATTTCCTGAGCCTTCTTCCTGCCATGAAGGCCTCTGAGCCTCTTTGATCTCAGTCTGTGAAATGATTCTGGGAATGAGAATAGGTTGGTCTTGATAAGCTGAGTGTCCCCAGGGTGGCCTTGACCCGAATGGAAGCATCCAGGGAGAAGAGCAGGAAAGAACAGCTCCCCAGAGACCAGGTGCATTAAAGGAAGGGGCATCCCTTAGGAAGTGATCCATCACTGCTGACACTTAAAATGGAGCTGGGAAGACTCAGAGGACCAGGATGACAGGAAGGAGCTCCCTGACTAACGCCCAGAAAAATGAACCTGGTTGAGCTCCTTCCAGGACTCATCTCCCTGACTCCCCAGCTTCCATCCTACAGACTCAGAGGCCCCTCCCAAGAACTGGGTGGTGAGCTCAGCCTAGCTCAACACAAGCACTCTAAGTTTTAAGCCCAATTAAACTCTCCATTTGTTGTTTGACCCTTGATCTCTTAAGTAGTGTCTATGCAACCCCAAAACATCTTACCAGTTGAATCAGAAAATTCAGCCAGTCATTTACCAGAGATCTGGGCTCCAAATCTTTGGACCAGTTTGAAAGGTTGTTTTTATTGGCCAGAGGTTCTCCCTTCATTTTGGCATGGCCTCAGGTCCATATCTGGTTACAGCCCTAGAGCCTGAAAAGAGGGATGAATGAGGAGTGAATATGCATTCTTTAAAACCCAGGGTTCTGCCTACCACACTTTGTTTGAATAAATTAGACTGAGTACCCTAGGTTTCTGTGGATCAAATCTTTGGAAAGAGTCTCCTCCCTGTTGATGACACTTCTTTGGCCACAATTATAACTCATAGGACACTTTACAATTTCCAAGGCACCTCCACATATACCATTTCATTAAGACTCAATGCAAAGCAAGATATTATTTTTCTTATTTCACAATCAAAAATCAGTACTCCCTCAGCTATAATGATCACCCACCTCCCTCTGGTATGACCTAAATAAAATTCAGTCTTCGTGTGCCTTCATCACACTCAACTCTTGGAATCTGAGATTCAGGGATCACTCACACCCAAAAGAAAGCAAATCTGGCTCCATACAGAAACTTGCAGTCAAGATGATGCAGTAAGTTCAAATTTTGGTGGACATATCTGCTCTAACACATAGCACTTACAGATAACATGTTTTTTAGAAAACATTTAAACATGGATAGCTTGACTCAAAAACCAGATAAATGTTCCCACATGTTGTAAAGGGAACAGAGAAACAGAGTAAGAGTGAGCAGGACTGAAGCCATAACCGGGCAGGCCAGGGTGCAGGGACAGACAGTGGCAGTGGTCAGCCTAAGTGTCCTTTGTGAGACTGAGGATGACATCTTGCTTTATCCTTGAAGCCACATGTAGAGTGGCTCCACTCTACTTCCCCAAACCCCTCCACTTTTCTGTTACAAAAAGGGTTTAAAAACTGCTGAGCAAATTTTTTAGGGCTGTGCAACTACTCTGTGTGATACTAGAATGGTACATACATGTCATTATACATTTGTCCAAACCCTATAGAACATACACCAAGAGTGAACCCTAATGTAATCTATGCACTTTGGGTGGTTATGATGTGTTACTGTGGGTTTATCAGTTATAACAAATGTACCACTCTGGTAGGGGAGGCCATGCATATATGGGAATAGGGGTCTATGGGAAATCTCTGTACCTTCTGCTCAGTTTTGCTGTGAACCTAAAACCATTCTAAAAAAGAGTCGATTTACAATAAAAATTTAAAAAAAACTATTGCTGAGAGCTCCCTGAGGTTGTGGTTATTCTAAACTGGGGGTGTGGGGACCTGCAACTGGGTTTCAGGGGGAGCCAGAGCCAGTCTCATAACAAGGTACTAACCAAGCTGGGTCAAATGTTGTTTAAGGACAAATACGATGAGACTTCCTGACTTCCCTTCCCTTCTAGGTCTTCCCAATCACTAAATATTGGAGTGCCCATTGATCTGTCTTCAGCCCCTTTGGGCTCTATCTACACCCACTCCCCTATAATAGTCCCATAGTTTGATGTTTTTACCAAATATATTCCCCTTGTAGCTTTGACCTCCCTCTCTGAGCTCTAGGCTCTTGTAAATAACTTTCATGAAGACAGGGATTCTGTCTTAATTCATCAGTGCATTCCTCACAGTACCTAGGGCAATACTGAGATAGCAAGTCTCAGTGGGAAGTGCTGCATGAAACTCTCTGCCTCCTAAACACAAAGGCAAGATTGGCCATGCCACCTAGAAAGTTCTGTCCTCATTTCTCAGGCCTATAGTTTCACTCTCAGGGTGATTTGTCCTCATGGCATTCCAATAGAGCCTTGTCCACCTTTGCTCCCACATAAATGCCATACTTCTCCCAGCTTTGAACAAAATACCATCACAAACACAGTTAGGAAAATTGGGATTTTCAGATCCCACACAACTGGAAACAAAAACAGCAGAATTATTCAGCTCATTCAGAATAATCATCAGAACAAATCCAAGGGAATCTTGGGATAAGACATGAGGAGATTTCTCTAAGACTAAGCAGAGGCAGTGGGTATAAATTACACTGGAAGAGAATGCTCATTGTGGTAGGTAACCTCTAAAATATCCCCAATCATCCCCCCCTCTGGTATTTATACTTTTGCATAATCCCCTCCCCTTAAGTGCTGTCTGGATTTATCAATTCACTTCTAATGAATAGATTATGGCAGAAATGATGGTATGTCACTTCCAAGATGCAGTTGTAAAAAGGCTATGGCTTCGTTTTGGGGATCCCCTTTGCTCTCTCTAGAAACAGCAAGCTGCCATGTTGCAAGGCAGCCCTGTGAAGAGCCCACATGGTGAGTACCTAAGGTCTGCCATAGCCACAGGAGTGAGCATGAAAGCAGATTCTCCCCCAGTGGAACCTTGAGCTGACAACTTGACTGCAGCCTCTTGAGGGACCTTGAGCTAGAATCGCTGGCTCAGCTACTTCCAGATTCCTGACCCACTTAGAAACTGTCAGATAATAAATGTTTGCTGTTTTCAGCTGCTGTATTTTGGGGTGATTTGTAATGCAGCAATAGATAACCAATGCACCAGTTTTAACATGTACGACCCCCACAAGCTCTGCATCCCCATTTTAGCTCTTCCCCAGGTCCGTTCAGATGTTAATACACTTATTCAATTTTTGCACATATTCAGTTCAGTTGTTATGCTCATGTTGGTGTTTTATTCACATTTGAATGCTAAACACAGTACTTAAATATAAAATATTCATTTCAATGTACATGAAAATTCTCAGATGCTGCCTTACCCCAGGTTCCCAAGAAAGCAGTCTGATGCAAATCTGATGAGCCAACATATTACTAGCGATACAATCACAGGGCCACCAGGGTGAGGGGGAAAAGGGAAGTGAGGTGGGAAAGAACAGAGACAAATACCGAGCTGGCTACAGCTTCACAAAACAAAACAGCCAGTTGTTTAGTCACAATGGAAGTCTCCAGAAAGACTACATGGAATTTGTGGCACCAGGAAGGAGAAAAAGGGAGTCATTTATTTGTTGGTTCCTTTCTGTCTCCTGGCTCTCTTTGGTCAAACTTCATCCAATGGGCATTAAAATTCCTGTTTCGGCGCACCTGGGTGGCTCAGTCAGTTAAGCGTCCGACTTCGGCTCAGGTCATGATCTCGCGGTCCGTGGGTTCGAGCCCCGTGTCGGGCTCTGTGCTGACAGCTCAGAGCCTGGAGCCTGTTTCAGATTCTGTGTCTCCCTCTTTCTCTGACCCTCCCCTGTTCATGCTCTCTCTCTGTCTCAAAAATAAATAAATGTCAAAAAAATTAAAAATAAAATTCCTGTTTCTACATGTCCAGGTTGTGTCATCCACATCCTCAGGGCAGCCACTAGGGAAACCAAGCCCCATGTCCATGACTTGGTGCTTCCTCTGCAACCAGACATGAGGGCACCTATGCCTCTGTGGGTGCATCAGGTCACCCCTACACACTGGAGCTGTTGTGGCTACCACCACAGCAGACGTTACAGAGGCCTTGCCAAAGTCTGGTCCTTACTCGGGGGAGGCTGAGACAGATGGCAGTGTTAGGAGATGAGGTGACAGAAGAAGCAGCTGGAGTTCTTCACTGATCAGACAGCCAAAACTAGAGGGTAGTTGAGACTGAGCAAATCAGGAAGGAGTATAAACTGGATCTGGAACAGATGTACACACCGATGGACACGGATGCCACTTTTATATTGGAATTGTGTATCTATGTACACACATTCAGGTGTTATCAGTATTCACTTGCCTTTATTACTTGTCCCCTGAATACAGGGAGAGCCCACCCCATACAGGAGGCTTGGAAGACAGGTTCTACAGTTCTGAGCAGTTTTGTTGCCTGGAGGCATCCTTACTCCTGAGGAGAATTTCACTTTCCTGGAAACTTAATATTGTTTAATTCCATTGTCTGGTTTTATATCATGATGTCACCAAGAATGCAGGAAGATGGGAGCTGACCTAGGATGAGCTTGCAACTGAGACCTGAATCAACCCCACAGAAGACTCTTAAGCTAGGATGGCCCTTCAGGGTTGTCCCAGAGTGAAGCCAAGGGGTCAGCCTTTGTATTCCTATATCAGCCAGTCATCAGGCAGGATTCCTCCTGAGGGGAATATAACCTTGGAAGAGGCCGTTCTCTGTTGCCAAGGGCAAATCTGAGCAGGAGATGCAACTCTGAGCCCTTCGTAAACCAGTGCTCCCAGGGGCGGGGATGGGCATATTGGCCCCAGAAAGGGGATCTAGGAGGAATGCCACAATATTCTTGGTTAAGAAAAATGTTTCTATGCCCTTTAAGGTTCTTCTGACTGGTATAAAAATCAAGTTGACATGAGACAGATTAATAGGAGAAAATCAATTTTAATTTCATACATATGGGGAATGCACATAAGCATGAGATTGCGAACCAGTTGGGCAACATGAGGTACATATGTCATCCTGAACTAAGGAGGAAAGGGTAGGGTTCTGGGGCTTCAAAGGGAAGAAAGGCAATTCACAAGACAAATGGAAAGAGTAAATGTTTGGTGAACAAGTGTTTTGGGGGCCATCCAGAAACAGTGAGACATAGAAAGGACTTTGATCAAACTGGCCTTGCTAGGTTCCTCCCTGTCTACCATAACTAGTTCATACTGTAATGTAGATATCTCGGATGTTAGCTCTCTTCCTGGAGCATGTCCTCTATCTTTTAGGTAGTTAGAGGGAAAGTGAAAGTTCTTCTTGAGTCTTTTGGGCCTTGATTGTTTTTAACTCAAAATAATCTGTGTGCCAAAGTTGACTATCTTGGGGTAACTCATTCTGAACCCCTACAATGTTCACTACAGTTGGCTATTATCTTGACTGAACTTCTCATGTTAAAAATTGTGACTTAATCTAATTCTGGTTTTCCTCCAAAATTAAGCACACTGATTCACCATAGACTTTTTCCTAGAGTCAAAAAGGCTTTCAATTAGGTGTCATAAAAGATTCCCAAGGAGTGGTTAGAATGATCATCATATGATGTTTCTTTCTAGGCTCCAAAGATTCCCTGATTCACCAGAGCGACAGGGCAGGAGCCAGGCCTCAAGTAATCCCAAATTCCAGAAACCTTTTCCATAACAAATAATCTGGAATACAAATTCAGCTCTCTTAACCACCATGCCTGGATTTCCCTTGAACCTCCTGAACCAAAGGACCAAACCCAGCTATTTGCTCTAGACCAAGAGAACGCTGCCTTGTTGCCTCCGTAGATCTAAAGAAACTAGTAAAATAAAATAGCCTCATTCTTAGGTCAGAAATCTCATAACCCTCGTCCTACCCCAAGTATGGCTAATTTCTTCTGATCATTCTCCCTCACCTACCCCTTATGCTTCTACTGTCCCCACTGTCCTTGAGGTTGCAGAGTCCTGTCCTTGTAGCCAAGTCCTCCAGCTCTGGGTACTTCCCATGCCCCCAGGCTCCCCAGGTCCCTAAAGCCAGTGTTTCTCCAAGTGCAGTCTGAATGCTTTGGGTTCTGACATAGTAGGGAATGGGTCCCCTATCTTGGCTTTTTTCAGAGCGGCTGTTTTGTTTTGTGTTTTGTTATTGTTGCTTTTAATCTGTTTTACACACTAGTCTTTCCGTATAGTGTTTTCTGAGGAAGCGTCAAGAAATAAATTTGCAAAGCTCTCTTCTTGTTCAACATTCAAGTGTTTAGCACCACAGACATCAAATTGACCTCCGTTCAGTAACTCCTCTTTTACTCTCTGAGCACAAGCTCCCATCTCTCTAACATTTGCTAATTTCCTACTTTAACTGGGAAAATGTGGACTCAAGGCATTGCGTAACCTGTTTTCCCACTGTGCTCCCCTTGCAGTTCCCTTCTATCATGACAAGCAGTATTTGTTTACCATCTACACTTACGGCATAAATTTTTGATTTTAAATAAGTATATTTCAGATCATTAAATAAATGAATCTAAAGAAAACTATTAAGTAAATGACAGAGCAGGCTTACATAGTTATGGCAAAGAACAAGAAGGTGGTACAGGGACGGATGCCATCCTCTGTGGGGCAGTTACCTCTTGCTGGGCATTCCATCTGTGCTCCATCACCACCAGCATCCAAATACAACACAGCAAGAGTCCTCCACCTTATTGTGCATAAGAACCAGAGTCTAATTCAATATGTTAGAGGTGGGGCCCAGGAATCTGCATTCTTAACTGGCACCTCAGCTTGTTCTGATGCCTGATTATCCCCTTTTCAACATATCAATTCCCCAGGCCCACCAGACCAAGAGTTCCTTAAGGGCAAAAATCATATTTCACTCATACTTAGCTGTGCTTAGCACATGGCCAGCCCTCAAATAAATAGGGCAGAAATTACATGCAATCAGAAATGTCAAGCTGGGAAAAGCCTTTCTATTACACAAATAGATAGTGAAGCTCAGAGAGGTTGAACTCCTTGTGTATGACTTTTGGTTAATGAAAAGCAGAACCACAATTAAGGCCAAATATCTGAGTCCCAGGTCAGTGTTCTTTCCTCAGGGTCCCAGACCACCATCTCTTGAGTTGGAGGGCCTTCTGGGCAGCAAGAGTTGACAAGAGTTGACAAGAACTTAAAAAGTCACGAGCACATACTCAGTTAGTTGGGTTCACTCTGCTCCATAGCATAATCTAAGCCCTGACTTTTGCAAAGCATAACAGAGACTATGAGAGTCCAGGTAAATCTACAAGAGTACAGGAAAAAAAATAAGCAAATCTACTCTAAGGAGTCAGCAACAACTTCTTCAAATGCAGATGCCAGACTTGAACAGGACTAGGAACCAAATAAGGACAAATAAGGAAGCAAATAGAGACATAAGGAAGTTGTACCATTCCCCAGTGTGGAGAAAGTGAGGTTCTGTGCAGCTGTCTTTATCCATCCCTATATGCCTACTATAATTGCCTCAGTACAGGGCCCCATCAAACACATCTCTGGGAGATATTTTAACGCAGTGGTTAGCCTGTGGGTTCAAATTCATACTGTTTCTTACTATCTCTATAATCTTAACATTCTTTGTACCTTCATTCTCTCAACTGTGAAACTGTAATAATAGTGGTTTCTCCTTCATAGGACTATTCTTACGTCAAAGGTCAGAACAGTACCACCTTACATGCTTACCATGTAGTAAGCATTTGGTAAGTGGTAGCAGCTATTTTACATTTTTCAGTAATTGCCAGTCAAGCTCCTATGTTAGGCATCATGAGAAACACAGGGATACACTAAAGGTACATTATGGACTGAATGTTCGTGTCCCCCAGATATGATGGCATTAGGCAGCAGGGCCTTTTGAGAGGTGATTAGGTCATGAAGGTGGAGCCTCATGATTGGGATGAGTACCCTTATAAAAAAGACCCCACAGGGGTGCCTGAGTGGCTCATGTGGTTGAGTATCTGACTCTTGATTTCAGCTAAGGTCATGATCCCAGGGTCATGGGATTGAGCCCCACATCGGGTTCTGTGCTAAGCATGGAGCCTGCTTAAGATTCTTTCTCTCTCTCTCTCCCTCTCTCTCTCCTCCCCCCCCCCCGCCCCTCTCCAACTATCCCCCTCTCTCCTGCTCATATATGAGGACACAGGGAGAAGAAGATAATTGTCTATGAACCAGGAAGCAGGCTCTCACCAGACATCAACTCAGCTGGCACCTTGATCTTAAACTTCCCAGACTCTAAAACTATGAGGAATAAATCTTTCTTCTGTATAAGCCACCCAGTTGATGATATTCTCTGAGAGCAGCCTGAGTGGATTAAGACAAATTACATGCAATCAGGGGAGATGCAAAGTACAAAAATAACTACAATTCAAAGACAGACTGTGCAGGTCATAAGGGTTGTGTCTGTATCAGTTACCATTTAGGAAGCATCTACCCGAGGTAGATACTCCAGTTATTCCCATTTGATAAGGAACAGAACTAAGAGAGAGAGTGGTTACTTAACTTGCCCACAATCCCACAGACAGTGGGCAGCAGAGTCAGATTTTGAAGACCAGCTTTTCTTACTGCAAATCTTGTCTTCTCAACCACAATACACAATACAGTCTGATAACATGCTACCTTGCAAATGTGATGATGTGATAAGATTCTAAATAAACTGCATTAACATTCCTCAGAGTTAACCTTACCAAGCCCAATAAATCCCCATTGTGTGTGCTAAATAGTCTGTAAGTTAATTATTTAATTAGCTGGTGACTTACCAATACCTCAATAAGCCACTAATATCTAATCATACCTATCGACAGTAGCCTAATACTAATACCATTAGGCTGGAAATAGTCTATGGACCCGATCCATTCCCTGCTAACTAGAACAATGCTGGACACATAGTATATATTCAATAAATATTTGTTGAATAAATAAACTTACTCCTGGTTTCCATTCATTTTCATGTTCAAATATCTTGAATATTTTATGATTGTTGTTTGTGTTTTGTGTGTAACCAGGCACCTGGCCTCATAAGGTCTATGAGCTCAGTAATATTAAGTGACACCTGGCCTTTCCTAACCCCTCCATCAATTGAAGAAAGCCAGGAGTCATAAGAGAAACTTTTCTGGCGTGCAACTCTACCAGAAGCCAGAGAAAACACCTCGCCCAGACAAGGAATGACAAGGAGCTCCTGGACAGGGCAGTGTGGGGAGCAAGCTGATGGACTCGGAGGAGAACAAAAATTCTATGGCAAGGTACATGCCAGCAACCTAATTAAGAAAAATGGACAGAGAATTAGACATGGAGCCCATGCATCAAAAGATAAATTAAAACAGGTATGAACCACTGACCCACTATTCCTATTCTGTGATCTTTAGTCAATGTACCCATAATGCAGTTTATGTTGCTAACAACTGCTCACTGGTAGGAGAAACTGTAATAACAAGTCTTACTCCAACGTATGGCCTGGCTTCCCTTGTCTTTCAAGGAAAGATCTCACTTCTGCACAACACAAATTGGGATAGGCTGGATGCAGCTATGAGCAAGCAGAGGGAAACTGAAGTTCCCCATTGCTGTGCCTCCTTGCACACGGCTGCGTGTGTGAGAAGCAGGCCTGAAGTGGAGGCTCCCCAAAAGTGATCAGATAAGATGGAGCGGTCAGGTGTGGGAGGCAGAAGTAGAAGAGCATCCCTGAGGCTCTAATACAATCTGTACGGAAACTCGAGGCCAGGAGATGTGGAATGGGCCAACTTTTCCAGGCGCCATGTTAGTCTACCTAGATGCAGAGAGTCACTTGCATATTAAGAGAGCCAATGCAATTTTACTTGTATTTGACTTTTTATCCATCAGAGTCTGACAGGAAATGGGTAACAATCCAAGCCAGGTAAAAGAGGAGAGATGGTAAGAAATTATTTATAAAGAAGTTGGCAGTTTAGATGAAACTAACCAGGGATGATGTCCCCGGGGCTAAAACATCAGGGACTCATTACCATTTCTGAACCCACAGGGACAAAGGTTGCCAGACCCTGGGGGAAAGTAGCTCTATAGGGAGACGCTCCCTGACAGCAGCTGTGGCCTTTGGTACAGGGCACAGCCAGCCTGCAGCAATACAGCAAGGAGGGAGCCAGGGGAATTAATACCCTACCACTCTTTCTGGTGGTGCCTCCTGTTGGCCAAATCTAACCAGAAACCAAAGGGCAAGGGTGACCCTGAGAGGCAAAGTGGAGTGAAGAATGGAGAGTAGAGCAGGAGGGGGAAGGGGTGCCCGAGGCAAATGTGACAGAAGTTGATTTCATACACCTCATAAATGTATTCTTACCCTTCTCCAGCCTACTTTCTACTTGTGAGGACCCCATTGAAGGGCCACATCCCATGATCTCTGGCTTCTAGTTGGGTTTAGCCATTGACAAAGATGAGACTATGATCAAGGTGTTATTTATTATTTATTTGTTTGTTTGTTTTGTATTATCTCTACCTTAACAAAGGGATGCTGAGAACACAAGTCTCCACTCAGGTTCCATAAGAAATGCTCATTCCACATGTCCCTTCTGACTCTCACACAGTCTCTTATGGGCCCACACTATAGCTTCATGCCTTTGTAAAAAAATTCTTTAAAAAAAAAAAAAGTCCCTTTTACTTATCCCATTTTGAGTTGTTGCCTTTTTCCTCTTGGGACCCTGACTAATTCACTTTATAAGGATTATTTTTGTAAGGTGCCATTTTTCTACAGTAATGAGTATCCAATTTTCCAATGGAAATAAATGAGAAATTAGAATTTATTTACCAGAAATCCATTTTTACATCTTACAAACCATTTTGGAATACATATATTCCACTACAGAAAGGCATACCTGCACAAGGGACAGTTCATTATAATTATTTTATCATACAATTGGGAAAATAAGAGATAAAGGACATTACTTTCATCCCAAGTCCCTGGGGCTCTGCCACTGGCTACTTCCAAGCTTCAGCTTAAGCAAATTTCTCCCAATGCTAACATTAAAAGCAACCTGACTATTTAGCTTAACTATTCAGCAAAATATGGATTGAGGAGATATTAATCTGAACAGAGTTGAAATTCTAATTGTGTCTTTCCTGCTTAAAAAAAAAAAAAAATTGCCATGGCTCCCCATTGTGTATAGAATAAAACAAGCCCAAACCATCAACTCCAAAGCCCTCTGAGATCCAACTCCAACCTACCTCTCTTCTCCCCTGCTCTCTGAGCTAATATCTTATATTCTGCCTACCCCAGATGGCAACAACACCAATCTTTGTTTGTGTCCTGTCTTTACTTCTCTGTGGCCATGTACTCCCTCTGTCTGAAACATGTTTGCATCTCTAGCCATCAAAATCCCACTTGACATGCAAAGACTTAAACACAAATATTCACAGCAGCTAAAATTTTAATACCCACAGACTGGAAACAATACAGATGTCCATCAACAGGTGAACAGATACACAAACAGTGGTATATCCATACAATGGACTTCTACTCAACAACAAAGAACACCCTTTTCGTACATGTAACAACATGGGCGAATCTTAAAATCATTATGCTGAGTAAAAGAAGCCAGATCAAAAAAGAATACATACTGTGTAATTCCATTTATATAACATTCTAGAAGATGTAAACTAATTTATAAATTATAATTTATAAATTATAATTTTATAATAAATTTATAAATTATAAATTTATAAATTATAAACTAATTTATAGTGGCAGAAAGGAGACCAAGGGGTTACCTGTGGATGAGGGCAGAAAAAGAGGGGATTACCAAAGGCCTGAAGGACTCTTCAGAGGGTGATAAAAACGCATATTAGTCTGATCACGATAATGGTTTCACTGATACACACGTTTCCAAATTCATAAAATTGAACACTTTATATATGCTCAGTTTACTGTACGCCAACTAAACCCCAAAAAATGTGTCAAGAGTATTATAAACAAATTAAAACACAAACTGGAAAAAGTACTGACAGCAGGCCAGAAAAGGAGTATTGCTTGCAGTATATTAAGCGCCTCAGCAAATTTAAAAATACAAATAAAACAAAAAATAAGACAAAACAATACAAATAGAGAGATGGAAAACGGGTACAGTGACAAACATGCTTGCACAAAAATCGTCCTGTGTGGGGCACCTTGGTGGCTCAGTTGAGCCTCCAATTCTTGATTTCAGCTCAGGTCATGATCTCACGGTTTATGGTATGGAGCCTGGTGCCTGCTTGGGATTCTCTATTCTCCCCCTCTCTCTGCTCCTCCCCTGCTTGCTCTCTCTCAAAAATAAATTTAAAAAATAAAATAAAAAGTAATTAAAATAAAATAAAATTGTTCTGCCTCCACGGAAAGTAAAAATACACCCCCTTCACCACAGACTCTGAAGGACCAGAAGTGACATCAGTGAGCAGGCGGGGAAAGGGCTCCAGCAGCATCTTAACCACATCCTCAGCCCTTTTACCTTCATCCTGCTGGGCTCAGCATCCTCCCTGCTACCCGGCATGTCCGGTCACCAAACTCCTGGGAAATGGAAGCCCATTCCACACGGACACTTGTCCTTGAATTGCACCTCCCCAGCCCATCATCATCGGCTCCTTACCATATTGCAGTCACAGTTACATTTAGACTCCTCCAGCCCAATACAAAGAAGGGATAGTTGCTAATCCTCAGGCCAGGATAGAGCTCTGTGCCGGGCTTTGCCATAGTCTGTGAGCTGTTAAAGCCAGTGGCACACCTCTCTCTGACCCAGAGGGAAACACAAACCCCTGCAGGCCATTGTGTGTTCATGGGGAGCCCCCTCAGAGCCCAGTACAGGGCCTCCTGCCCCGCGTCCCCGATAACATCTTGAGTTTCAGTAGGGCATGTTACCAAAGCACTGTCACATACTTTTTTTTTTATTCCACTTTCACAAGAACTCTGAGCTAGTATGATGATTAATATTACCATTATTCTGATTCCCAATTTGAGGAAACGGGCTTGCAGTTGGGGTGCCTTTCCTCGAGGCGGCCCAGCTGCATCAGAAAGGGGACTCAAGCCTCCCCGCCCCCAACTCAGGCCTCCTCCCCGTCCTCCGTTGTCCTCAGCACCCCAATCACTTTGGGAAGGAGAACTGAGCAGAAGCGCCCCCAAGGAGCACCCGCAATGAGTTCTGATGGCCCCAGGGTTTTCCTGCCTCTCGTCTCCCTCTGCCCCGCTGTTCCACTCTGTTTGCGGGCAGCAGCGGACTGAAACTGACAGGCTGGCGGGGAGCTGAAGCAGAGCGGGGTGCGGGTTGGCGGGGCGGGGCGGGGGGGGGGGGGGGGGGGGGCGACATGGGGGAAGGGAAGCAGGGAGGGGCGCGGCAGTGGCAACAACTGGGATGGAAAAACCCCAGGTGACTGGGAAGAAATGAGGGAAGAAACAGTAGCATCCCTAAGAAGAGGGAGACAAAGAGAAAAGTTGGACAGCCTGGGGAACACAAAGCGTGCATAAACCTTTACGAAGGGGGAAAAACGAATGAACAGATGATGGCTCATTTATTAATTATTAACAAACAAGTAGCACTAATGCATAGCATCGTTAAAGGGCGTTTTGTGAATATTCATAGGTAGTTGTATTCCAAATGTTCTCCCCTCCACCAGCCAACGTCCTTCCAATCTTTGTTCGAAAGTCACTTATTCTCATCACAACCACACCCCCGTCAAAACCACACCGTGACACCCTGCTTCTGTCTCCCATAGTCCTTATCATCAAGACACTGTAAATTAGTGTTTTCTAATTTTTACCGCCTATCTCCCTGTACTAGACCATATGCTTTACAAAGCCATGGCTTTTGTGTGCTTTGTATACTGATGTGAACAATTACCTACTATACCTTTGGTGCTCAATACATATTGAAAAGATAAAATAACAGTAAACAGGAAAGGGAGAGGGGTTTCTGTCCATGCGCAAGCCACCACTTCCTGCAGAATTCCTGTCTCCAATCGGCCCTTTTCTCTCACTGAGGTCTTGCAAGAGAGTTCAAGAGGACCTTCCTTCAGCAGTGAGCTGTGCCTTTCCCTCTGAGCAGGCTTTTAGCCTCAGAAGGGCTGTTGCTAAAAGCACCAACTCTGAGCTCCTGGCCGCTAACCCCTGGCAGTCTGAACCCAGGAGGGCAGCATCCTCCCACAGGCTCAACCCAATCAGAGCTCCAGACTTGAATGGTCCAACCCTCTCATTTTACAGATGTGGACTGGGACCCGGTGAGGTGGAGGGACCTTCCCAAGGGTCCCCAGTGAGCCCCCGAGTCCCTCTATCATCTCTACTGATTTCATGGGGACTTTGTTTGTAGGTGGCCAATGGACCAGCTCTGAGGAAATGCTGAAGGTAGAAGATGCCCTGGGGCCTTACAGCTTTGGCCTTCTGTTACCTTCCTTCCTCCTCCCTGCACAGGGTTGTCCTTTCCCAACCTCCCCAGAGCTGTGATGTACCCGGTGATTCATCCAGTGATTGCATTTGGCCCAGCAGACAAAACCCCTATTTGGATTAGTGCAGGGAAGGACACTCTGGCAGTAGGGTTTCAGGCCTCAGGGAGCTGAGTAGAAAGGTATTTTGCAGAGGAGGGCAACCTTGTCCAAACCCTGATATGTGTTTTTTTAAATGAGCTTGCAACCTTTTGGAACCCATGTGACAGCAGAAGTCTAAAGCCAGTGAGAGGAAGTGACTTGCCCAGGGTCTGTCTGTGAGTTGGGCTGTAGAAATCCAGGTTTTTCCATTCCTGGCTCTCTGCCTGCAAATTTTCTCTTCCCTCCATTATCATCACAACTTGAGCAGGAAGAGCTGCATATATAGGGAAAATTCAGGCAGGTTTTCCCCAGATTCTCCCAGATCTAAGTAAGCCTGAGATATGGGAGTTTGTTCTCACCATGTCTCTTCCAAATAGACAAACCACATCATCGGAAAAAACTTAGAGTGAGAAACCCAATGCGTAAAATAGGCCATAATGACTTCTATTTGTTCAGCATCTAACATGTGCCAAGCACTTAAAATCATTCAGCCTCTGTATAATCCACACAACTGTCCCATGACATAGGCTCAGAGAGGTTAATCAGCCTGCCAAATGTCACACAGCTGGTAAGTATCTGGGCTGGCATTCAGACTGAGCACTGCATGTTTTGGCTCCCTGTCATGCCAAGTCCCTGAAATCCTGGCTGCAGTGGGCAACAGTCACAATGGAGTGAAGGACCAGTTTCCCATCTGCCTTCAGGAAGATGACTCTCTTGTCCCTCAGAAGCTGCCATCTCCACGAGTTCCTTTCCATCTCACATTTCTGGGTTAGGTTTTCTACAGCTCTGTTGCCATGGCACTGGGGGCTCTCGTCACTATTCCAAAACCCAGAAAAGGAAAATAAGAGGACTAGGCTCTTTGATTTGAGAGCTGACCAGTTCTTTTAAAAGATAAACTCAATCTGGTCCTTGAATCAGGATTAGAAACAGGAGACAGATAATGGCACTTGTGGACCTTGGAGTTATTTAGCTTCTTGCTCCAAGTTCAGTTCACTTTTCAGACAGGATCACATTCTTCTCCACAGGCTCTTAGCAAAAGCCCAGAGGAGGGACGGGGACAATTCTCTGTAGGCTGAGTCTACAAGGAGGCTCATGGCCCCTGCCCATGTGTCTGAACTTGTTCCTCTTCACTCCTCTCTTGCCTGGCATGAAAGATAAAGATGTCATGCTCCTGGCACTGTTACATGTAAATGGGAATTTATGTGAGGGCCACGGTTTGCTCCATCAAGTTTAAAATATCAAGAAATAAATATGCTGCAAGGTCTGTAGCCTCTTAAAGATAAGAAGGATAGAGGCACCTGGGTGGCTCAGTGGGTTAAGCGGCCAACTTCAGCTCAACTCATAATCTCATGGTCCATGAGTTCCAGCCCCGTGTCGGGGGCTCTGTTCTGACAGCTTGGAGCTTTTAGCCTGCTTCAGATTCTCTCTCTCTCTCTCTCTCTCTCTCTCTCTCTCTCTCTGCCCCTCGCCCGCTCAAACTCTGTCTCTCTCAAAAATAAATGAACATAAAAATTAAAAAAAAAATAACAATAAAGATGAGAAGGATGTTAGTGTTTCAAGCCCTATTCCCCCCACCCCGCACTCACATGGCATCTTCTAGAGGAACAAACAGAAGTCCTGAGAGAATAAGCAAATGAAAGGGAAGGAGTTTCTGCTACCCCCCTTCAAAATAACCTCGTATTGAGCCCACCTTTCCTGCTGGCAGGGAGAAGCAATTTCTACTCCCCACTAGGATGCTCAGAGTATGTTTTGTTATCACTCATTCTCTGGGCTCATTGGTTTTTCTCCATGACTCTACTTGCTCTTAGCGCATTGGTATAGTGGAAAGAACGTGCCCTTGGGAATCAGGCAGACTTGGGTTTAAAGTTCAGCTCTTCCTCAACTGTATAGCTGAGTGATTTTAGACAAGTTACTCAATATGCTCTCAATCTCAGAGCTAAAGGACAGTCTGGACAGACCCATTCACTCTCTGATTTCCTGTCCTTGTTTACTGAAAGTAAGATATCAGAAGATTCCAGGTCCTTGCTTTATGCTTCAGTATCCTAGTGCTTGTGTTTCAAATGTTTTTAACATTCAGTTTTGGATTCCACATCTCAAATTCACCAAGTTTTTATATTTAGACATT
This sequence comes from Panthera uncia, assembly GCF_023721935.1. Lineage (NCBI taxonomy): Eukaryota > Metazoa > Chordata > Mammalia > Carnivora > Felidae > Panthera > Panthera uncia. The sequence goes on from NC_064811.1 coordinate 151,131,241, forward strand.
AGGGTTTAAGTCTTGCTGACTGGTTCTCAATACAGAGGGATCTTTTGGGAGTTCTATAACGGGAACACATACCAATTTCCAACTTGGCTAAACCACTCAATGATGAAAGGAGAAAAGACAGAGCTTTTGCTTCTGGAAAGCATGCTATTTAGTAACCAATTTCCCAGTTTGAAGGTGAGGCCAAGGATGTTAAACATTATTTGTTTAGTCATCTGTGAATCAGCTCTCTCTGCTCTCTGCTCTCAGCCCAAACTGCAAAGGAAATTTTATTTGAAATTTGCAATAGTCCCACCCTTGGACAGCACATAAACAGAGAAAAGAGAAATGGCCTAAAAGTGCAAATGTAGAACTTCCTATCCCAGTCAGTACCTTTGAAAACTGAGCACAATAGACACTATGTAGTAAGAATCCATCCAGCAATTCACCCTCATATTTCAATTAAACCATTTACTTACCTGTCTTGTCAGAATCAGTCTCAAACTTAGTAGGGCTTGGAGAGCTAAGTAATATTCTAGTAACTCAGGAATTGTAATCTTTCACAAATCCTTCAGTGCTCAACAGGCCTGAGTTAAAACCCTTAGAGGTCTTGGGGATTTGGGGAGAAATGGAGCTAATGGATTTAGGGTTTCTTTCCAGGGTGATGAAAATGTTTGAAAATTGATTGTGGTAATGGCTGTGTAATTGTGAAAATACCAAAAAGTATTGAATTGTACACTTAATTATTTTATTTTATTTTATTTTTTGGTGGTGGGCGGGGAGAGGGACAGAAGGGGAGAGAGAGAAAGAGAGAGAATCTCAAGCAGGGCTGAATCCTATGACTCTGGGATTATGACCTGATCTGAAATCAAGAGTTGGACACTCTACCAACTGAGCCACCCAGGTGCCCCAAATTGTTGACTTTGAATGGGTGAATTTTATGCTATGTGAATTGTATATCAATAAAACTTTTTAAAAATTGTTTAATGTTTATTTTTGAGAGAGAGAGAGAGAGAGAGAGAACAGAGGAGGGGCAGAGAGAGAGGGAGACACAGAATCCAAAGCAGGCTCCAGGCTCTGAGCTGTCAGCACAGAGCCCAACGCAAGGCTTGAACTCATGAATCGTGAGATCATGACCTGAGCCTATGTCAGATGCCCAACCAACTGAGCCATCCTGGCTCCCCACAATAAAACTGTTTTTAAAAATTCCTAGCATCTAATTCTCAGTTTCATTGCTACAAAGTGGGTATAATACCTGACAATGTTGTTGTGAAGACTGAGTGGCTGTAGTAAGTGCCTAGTGTTGGCTTAGAATAGATGCTCAATTAACAGAGTCTGTTCTTGTCAGAGTAACAGTGGTAATAGTAATTAGGACAGCAGAGGTAGTGAAATCATCCCCACATCTTCCATTATTTCTTAGTCCATAGTAGCTTCCATTTCCTTTCTCTTCTAGATTATTATCTGTACAGTTCATTTGAAAAATTGATGACCTATCTTTTCATTGTAGCCCTTATTGTTGTCCAGAACAATTATTCATAACTTCTATTCAGGCAGTTTTATAGTTAAAAGTAACTTTTTGCTTGTTTATAACATCTTTCAACTAGACAATTAAACCCCAATGACAGAGAAAGTCAGTGCCTCTCTCACCAAACTTACACTTGGAGGCACTCAGTATGATTTCTTGACTGGATTTGACTACCGGATCTGTGGGGGAATATGTAATTAATCTCTTCACATCTCCTTTTGTGCCTCAGTTTCCCCATCTGTCCTTTCTTTTCTAATTTCCCTCAGTAGCTTATCAACCATCTGTCTATGAGTGTGAAGAATCAGTCTTTAAAAATGGCTTCCTCCACTTTCTACCACCCTTGTGAGTCAGAAGAAATTATTGTTCCCACTGACAGATCATCAGAGAGTCTTGCACAGAGGGGTTGTGACACCCTCCCAACATGTTCCTTTACAGAAGTTTAATAAATGTGGCCCCCAGAAATCTTTTATTTACAGAATCCTGGGCCCCTACATGGGCTTCCAAGGAGCAAAGGGTCTTTCTACTTGACAAATATCTCCCTCCCTGGTTAATTCATTGTTCTATGTAGCTGAAGGAACTCTTTCTTTTACTAAAACAAAGTAATCAAGGAATTAAGCAATTAAGTTAGCAAATGAGGCTTGGCACCTGGAGGAAATAGAACCAGTGATGATCAAGAATGAATCAGAATACCCCCAACAACATAGAATCCACAAACTGGCAGAATATGTCTCCTAACTGCTGCCACCTTACATCATCTGACACATGTGGCTAAAAGTGGCAGGAGTGAGTGAAAATGCTATTGGTTTAAGAAGCTCTGTAGATTAATTTGGAGTACTGATTGTGGGGCTCAACAGTAGACTGAGCATGCACTGTATCTTCCACAAATGACCTAGACTAGCAACTCAGTGTATTAGAATGCTTTTAGCTGCAAGTGACAGAAACCCCTGCTCAATCAATAAAGAACTTGACTAGCTCACATAACAGGAAGGCCAAAGAAATGCAAGTTTCAGAATTGATTCAGTGGCCTGTCGATGTCACCAAGGAACCAGGTTCTCTTCATGTCTCTGCCCTACGGTGTGCAGTATTAGCTTTAATATTAGGCTCGTAGCAACTTGGCAACAACAATTCTCAGCATCTCATCCAGACACTTCACTGAGTCTTAAGAGTAAAAAAGCCTTTTGCAGAGATTTTGCAGGACTAGCCACTGGTACAGGGAAGAGAAATACCCCCTTCCCCATTCAGACCTACTCTGGAGCTGGGAGGTAAGGTTGGCACATGGCTACATGGAGAATGGAGGACATATGAATGAACACAATTGGAGTTCTGTTGGGAAAGAAGGGGAAATGGAGGTGTGTAGACAACCAAACATTACCCAAACCATCCAAGGGCTTAAGGGGACCACTGGCAAGGGTTAAACACCTAAATGAGCATATAGGCAGAAATTGTATTGTCCACAGACTTAGGGATGATAGGGCTTATTCTTTCTTAGACACAATACAAAGTGATCTTTCTTAGGAACTCCAGAAAAAGGTCAAATCATCAAAAAGATATGCAGCAATGAGTGGAAGTGACATGAAGGTAGCTGGGGGATGGATGGAAACACGTGGGCAATGACTAATAAAACCCACAGGCTTCTGCAAGGGTCTGAAATGTCTAACTGCCAGTGGGAAATGAGAGTGGAGGAGGGGGTGTGTCACTAACTGTTTCCAGCAGCACTGTGACTGTCTGATAAATCAAGAGTGTCAGTGTGAGTGTCCCTGGTTTATTAAGTTAATACAAGAAAAAAAAATTTTAAGATGCAGAAGGGACCAAAGCCAAGTTCACAAGCAACAGCCAACTCAAAGCAGGATAACAAGTTTCTCTTTGAATTGTCCTGGCATCACTATCTTCTCATCTCTGACGGGCATGGTTTGACATTTTTATAGTCCATAATGATTATGAAACCAGAAATGCCAATATCTTCCCATCAAATTTTTTGTAGAGACTGTTATTATTAATTATTGGGTAACACTCTGCAGTTAACAAAACAATTTCTCATAGATGATCCCATTAGTTTTTTTTTTAATAATTTTTTTAACCTTTATTTTTGAGACAGAGAGAGACAGAGCATGAACAGGGGAGGGTCAGAGAGAGAGGGAGACACAGAATCTGAAACAGGCTCCAGGTTCTGAGCTGTCAGCACAGAGCCCGATGCGGGGCCCGAACTCACGAACCGCGAGATCATGACCTGAGCCGAAGTCAGACGCTTAACCGACTGAGCCACCCAGGCTCCCTGATCCCATTAATTTTTATATAAGATAGGTATTTGTTATTATCACCCTTTACAGTTGAGGAAACTGAGACTCAGGGAAGTTGAGTGACCTGTTCTAATCTTGATGGTGAAAAATTAAAACTATATCCAGGGTGGTCTTTCATAGAGGCAGAATATCAATGTGCCTTTTATTGCATAATTTGTGGCATTTTGGAGGCCTTGAAGAGTCTTAGAGACTTTCTTCAATCTTGCCCTGAAGCTAAGCCTGAAATTCCTACTCATGGGAACATGTCCATTGAGCTAAGACATGATGTCTTCAAAAGATCCCTGCCATAGGGTCCAAGTACTGCCTTGGAAAATGGAAAAGAAATGGGCATCCAATTCTCTGTCAATTATACTTCAGTGTCCATCCATGCTTCCCTGAAATCCAGGGCTGTTTAGCCAAATCTTACATGGAAAACAGCCTGAGATCCAAGGAATGAAAGAGTATATTTAAACCAAAAGGGATGAGGTTAGTTGGGGGCAGCGGGGGGGGGGGGGGGGGGGGGGGGAGATGCCACAGGATTCCATCTTCTTTCTGATAGAATGGGACAGAAAGGATTAGATAAATGCCTCAAGTAGCCTGGGGGGAAAGGGGAGAGGCTTAAAGCCCAAATAATGAACTTAAAAAGGAAGTGATTACTAGCCTAGAGTAAAACCCAAAGGAATTTGAGTTAGACTCCTGGATGCTGAGCCTTCCTTAAGACTCCAGGTTCCAATCTTTGGCACAGCTTGCCGAGGACACTGAATCAAACATGCAAATTTCCCCAGTGTAAACAGCCACAGAGCCCCAGCTCAGAGGATGGGGGCCCTCGTGGCGCTGTCTTCGGTGCTGAAGTAGCACAGCCTTGTGCCCGAACATGCAGAGACAGCAAAGGGTGATTTCGGGCTGTGCCATGCTCCACTTCTGATTTCTCTTGAGTCATTTTTCCATCAACCCTGGAATTGCTTGTTTCAGAACTGAGACAAAAGTGCCTAAAATGCCCACCTTTACCTTTATTCCCACCACTCCCACAAGCTTCTTGAAGAAACAGAAAAGGGATTTTTGAAGCTCTGAGACATGTACCAAGCCAACTGGAAGGTGAGATCATTTGCCACTAATATCCTAGGAATCCACTTTTTGTGTCCCTTTTTGTTTATCTGTGGTTCCTCCTTACCCCGTCTCAAGTACATGTCTTCCACAATCTGCTTCTCCTCTTCTTGGAAGAGAGTCTGGGAGTAATCTTTTCTAAACTAGAATGAATTTAAGTCATTTGAGAACTTACATACCATGAAATGAAAGGTTACACCACCATTTAATAAAGGTATTTGGGAGGCAATAAGGAAGGAGGAGATTCCTCCAGACTTCCAACATCACACCCATAAGCAGCCTCCTATTGTCTCTGCATATAACCAGTCCTCATTATTATTGCCATTACACAATGTGAAAAATTTTAGTATTATAGGGAAAAAACACATTGAACTTACTATAAACCAAAAATATTTAGTGGAATTTAAGAAACAAAACATAGGGAAAGGGAAGCAAAACTAAGATAAAAACAGAGAGGGAGGCAAACCATAAGAGACTCTTAAATACAGAGAGCAAACTGAGGGTTGCTGGTGGGGTGTGTGGGGTGTTGGGATGGAGGATGGACTAAATGGGCATTAAGGAAGGCACTTGTTGGGATGCGTGCTGGATGTTATATGTAAGTGATTAATCACTAAATTCTATTCCTGAAATTATTCTTAGGCCATATGTTAACTAACTTGGATTTAAATAAAAATAGATGATAGATAGATAGATATTTGGTCATTCAGGTAAAATATAAGGATGACCAAGACACAAGCTCTATTATCAAAGCTTCCCCAACACAGTTGAGGGGATGGGTGGCATCATGCAAACTAATAATTTATATATCAAGACATGAGCCAAGTTTAATGGAGGCCCAGAGACCTGTCTAGGGGATCTAGGCAATGATCTAGAAAATAAGTTTATCAGGTTAATAAAAGGGTAAAGAAAAAAAAACGTGCAGGTTTTATGGTTGGAAAATGTGGGCTCCAGTCCTAATTCTGCCAATTACAGTGTAATCTTATGAAAGTCCTTTAGCTTCTCTTTCTTCACATGCAAAGTGAGAAGAGTAATAATACTAGACTCCCTGAGTTATTTCAGAGATGAATTGACATAATATGAAAACATACTTCCTAAACTGCAAAGTACTATTAAACAAAAGGCTAACCATTTTCTGATTCTTTGAGTGACAATACCTGAGCTTGTGTGTAAGTGCCATGAAGGCAGGGCTAGGTTCTTCTCACTGGTTCCAGTGCCTAGCAAAGCATCATGTTCCCAGAGAGAGTTGTCAAGAACATTCTTATTCCAAAAGAGCTCTGACTTGGAGAAAGAAAAAGGACAATGTTTGTCCTTAGTGGCCAGTTCTGCCCAAGCCATCCCTGGGGTGAAGAGCTGAGAGGTGCAATAGAAAAAAGACGGCTTTCACAGGAGGAGTTGGCCTAAAACAGTAGCTCCAGATGGAATTTCAGCTGGAAGCATACAGCAGCAGCTGAGCTCAAAGAAATGACTGAGGTTTTCTGGACCTACTCTCTGGCTGGTGGATGAGATGAATCAGAAAGGAATAGAGGACAGGTGGTGCAGGCAGAAGGGAAAGGAGATGGGATGAGGAGAAGCAAAAGAGAGGTCATAATATAGGGTTACATTCTAAATCCTTGGCTTGGGTGGAAATTTTCAACTGATATAACTGCCACTGGATATCGCTGTAGCCTCATGAAGAGATACTTTTTAGAAAGAGCATAACCACAGATTATTAAAGTTGAAAGAGACCTTTAAAATGATCTAATCTAACACCTTCATTTTACAGATAAGATTAGGGCCAAGAGAGGTGAAGTTCAAAGTCAAAACACGAGTTCCTGAGAAAACAGAACTAGGATTCGTGTCTTCTAATTCCCAGGTCAATTTGTTTCTCACTACTCAATAATTGAATTAAGGTGAAGTTTGAGGTGTTGCAACAAATAAACCCAATACTGCAGAGACATGAAGTATAAATAAGAATTTTACCCATTCATGTAGCAGTCACAATGTGAGTGGTATATGGGGTCGGATGGCCCAGAAAATAGATTGATAAGGAGACTTGTATGCCAGAGCATTACTGGGGAGTGCTTTCTGGAACAGGAACTGGCCGAGGGGCTGTTGCAATTGCAATAGAAACTTCAGGGAATATCACAGGAAGCTCTGTAGCTGGGATTCCCTTTACAGTTGTCCAAAATTGAGGCATGGGGGCCAGGCCCTTTGACCACACATTGACCATCACTGGATGGTGGTCTTCCCCTGAAGGAGGGAATAGAACTTAAGGTGGGGCAACTCTCTTTGGCCAACAGCAACTCCTAAAAAGTCCAAATGTGCACCCTCAGCAGCCAATGTTCCCCAAATCAGGGGGAATGAGGGCTTCCAACCTGAAGGGGGAAATTTAGGCAGCTCACCACACAGTAGTTCAGCTTTTGGAATGGGGGCAGCAATCTGACTCTACATGGCCATTCAAGGATCCCATCACTGCTTAGCCATCCTTAGAAAATTGACATCATCCACATTTCCAAAGCTGGGTCACCATATTGTCTGGGTTCATGTCATGGGAAGGAGAAAGACAGCATGGTGGAGACACACCAATATCTTAAGTAACAGACCTAGAAGTGGCTCAAATTCTGTTGCCAAGGACCCAATCACATAGCTATACCTAATAGCAAGGGAAGCTGGGAATGGTAGTCTTGCCACAAAGCATGTGTCTGGCTACTGTTCCACTTTCAAGAGACAGCTTACTAAGAGGAACCTAAAATTATCTCTTTGTGTTTTATTCCTCCCTTTGGGGCTGGATAACACTTATTCATTGAGACTTTTCTACTCTATTATTCTTTCTGAAGCCAAATTTATTCCAGAGAGAATCACTCCCTCCAAGGCAGTGGTCAAGCCAAAATGCTCTCCAGATAGGGGCCATTCTCACCTGCCCTCAAAGTGACCAGAAAACTATCAAAGAGACTTTCAGGGACTATCTGTTCTAGAGAAAACCTATGTTCTAGAGTTTCTCCATGCTCAATAAAATCTGGAGGGAACAATGGCTTATAGTTTTTTCCCCTCCTTATGTATGTGATGCAAGATGAGCTACAGAGACTTTCCAGGTTGAAGTTTTAGCTATCTAATAATTTGTGAATATCCTATCTCTCCCCAGATCTAGCTGGTCATAGCAACGTCTCTTCTGGCTCAATGCCCAATATGACCTGACCTCACATATTTCATATCAGAACCTTGTAACCTAACTGCTTTTGAAGAAAGAACTGGAATTTCTCAGGATCCAGGGAAGGATAATAGTTCTGATTCTCTGAAGTCCAACAAAGCCTTCCAAAGTTGCAATGCAAAAGCATTTTTTCTTTCTTCCCATTTATAATTCTTTAGCCACACTAAACCCACAGAAATCATCCTTATAGAGCATTCTCTTAGGCCTCCAACCCAGAGAAGGAGGAGCAGAGACCTATACTCAAGGGGCTTCTAATAGTCATGCAGGGAGCATAGCTGGAGTCAGAAACGACCAGGTGTGACCACCCAACTTGCCTGGAACTCCAATCACAAAGGAGGAATGACCAGGCACCAGTGGGATTGATCCTTCTTTAAAAAATGTTCACAGGTCCATAAAGCTTTAGGTAAGTATAGCCTCTGCTCATGAACACATTCCTCTTTGAATATACTTGCTCACCATTGCTTTCTGTAGTCAGTGCTTTGCAGCTTATAAAGCACATTTACATTCATTAACTTAGGGATCTCCAAAAAAGGGTGCAAGCACATACATATGCCAGGGGATAGGCAGAACCATCCATGAACTGTAGGAAAGAAAGTATCTGAGCCCCTGTGTTAAATAGCCAAAATTGATTTTTATTAATATCTAATACATGGATTGACATTGATGACTTTTTGTTCCTGTGTCAGAAGCACAAGTGTAACACACAGGATACGTGTTACCTGGGGAAAGAGTGAGAGCTCCACAACAACATGGAAGGCTTATGTGGGGTTGCAGATTATATGATCTAGTTTTAATTAAACTAACTCCCCCACCACCACACACACACACACACACACACACACACACACAAAGTGGATGCTTGGTTCAGAAAGAAATCCTAAATGGAGGGGTGCCTGGGTGGCTCAGTGGGTTAAGCATCAGACTCTGGCTTAGGTCATGATCTCATGGTTTGTGGATTTGAGCCTCATATTGGGCTCTGTGCTGAGAGCTCGGAGCTCGGAGCCTAGAGCCTGCTTCAGATTCTGTGTTTCCCTCTCTCTCTCTGCCCCTCCACTGCTTGTGCTCTCTATTTCTCTCTCTCTCTCTCTCTCTCTCTCTCTCTCTCTCTCTCAAAAATAAACATTAAAAAATTTATTAATAAATAAATAAATAAATAAATAAATAGAAATCGCAAATGGAAGTGAATACTTATAAGACAAGCAACAAGAATAGGCAGGGCTGACACTTCCACTCCTAGTAAGAGCTCAACCATATAATAGCCATAATACAAGATCAAGACAATTAGGACTTACTCATATCTAGGAAGTTGGCCAAAATTTTTTGAAATTATCATAACTGTTTAAAATATCATTTGACATCCACTACCATCAATAATAAACCTTATCCTTTGTGTATATTATGACTTGAGATATTAGCTAATGATATAAGTGATGCAATTTACAAATACATAAGCATACGTATATTGGGGGTACACACACAAATACATGTTTACTGATGGAAAACATTCTCAAAAAGATTTGGAGACCATTGTCATAACTCATTTGAACAATTCCTCATGAATCACTTGTGAGTGGTGTTATTTTGCAGTTAAGAAAACTGAAACTCAGAGTGGCAAAAAATGCCCAGAGACCATGAGCTATAAAATTTATGTGGAAGTAGGTGCACCTGGGTGGCTCAGTTGGTTGAGTGTCCGACTCTTGATTTCAGCTCAGGTCATAGTCCCAGGGTCGTGGGATAGAGCCCCACATCGGGCTCCATACTGAGTGTGGAGCCTGCTTAAGATTCTCTCCCTCTCCCTCTGCCCCTCCCCCCTGCTTTCACTCTCTCTTGAAAATAAAATTTAAAACATTTATGTGGAAGTGAAGACTGGCCACCAATGAAACTGGCACCCCAAAAGCTGAGTGAGCAATTCAGGGAGACAGCTGTGGAAATTAACAAGCAAACTCCACCCCCATAGCTACTGAGTCCCAGGATCTGCTCTGTTCTATTCCTAACAGAGTATGCCAGGAAAGCCAGCACCACAAAGAATATCTCATTCTATCAGGCTGAATGATGTTGTCCTGAACCCAGGAAGCCTGCAGAAACATCATCTTTTACGAAAAAAGCCAGGCATTTGTCCTAGGATGCTTTAAAGACACTGTCACCATCCCCATCAACAAACACAAATGTTGCCTTAGTGTATATGTCTGGAGTCGGAAGCGAGATCACAGTCCCAGATGATGGAATCTGACTTTACAAGGGGGGCCTGATCTTGGCAAAAGCCAAGGTTTCTCAAAGTCATCCCTTTGGGGGCTGCAATGTTTAAAACAAAATTTCCTCCCACCACTAAAACTCACTGGGTGGAAATAGCCCTTGGAAGAATGGAAACCCATTTCCCTCTGCAGCAAGCCGGTCTGCCTCCCAAAGCTCAGAAATGTGCTGTGCTCAGCATTTCTGTGCTGATGCAGCATCCATGGTCAAAAAAGGCGGGCGGCTGCAGCAGCCGCAGCAGCAGCAGTTGCTCTAGGGGGTGGAAATCAGATTGCACCATTTCTACCTCATTTGGCAGCAGAAGCACCGAGTCACAGGGAAGATGAGGTTCTAGTCCAGAAGCAGCTGGGCTATGTCACTCTAAAGGTGGTGAGTAAGATGGCTATTCACTGGGGCATTAGGTTTTTGTGCTATTTTCCTAAGTGAAGGTTCTGGGTGTAAGAGGATGTGTGTGTGTGTGTGTGTGTGTGTGTGTGTGTGTGCATATGTAATTGTACACATATATGGGCACTCATATTTTCACTGAGCAGCAATACTTGGAAAGCTATAAGTGGAATAAATAGATAGAATGTCGTGTTTTCAGGCTGGAGGGGGTCACAGAAATCATGCATTCCAAGCCCCTTATTTCACAGAAGAGGATCCTGAGGTCCAAAGAAGTGAAGACTTTTGCCTGAGACTACAGAATTAGTAAGTGGCCAGGTCTAGAACCTAGTGTTCTGATCTCCAGTGCAGGATTCTTCCCATTGCTATACATGGGTATAAGATGACTGCCTCTATGCCAAGTGACCTGTATCCCTGAAACCTGTAACCACAGCATTAGTGTCACTGAGACCCTTCTGGATGTTTCCAGTAAGCATGAGAAGCCATTTCTGACTAACTGCAATCTGGGGCACAGCAGCAAAACAGCAGCACGTGTTTGCCGTAAATTGTTCCAGTCCTAATGGCAACCTCCTCCCTCGAGGTGATTTCTCCGGTCACACAGCAAACAAAGTGTATACAGCACCGGCAAATCCTCCCGGCGGGTCAAGTGGGCTGTTGATAGGGCTGGAGAGTGTGCTTCATCAATAATATCCCCCTTTGCTTGGAACAAATATTTGCTGAGTGCCACCCATATGCCAGGCACCATCACATTCTTTACCTCAGTTCATTCTCCTCACAGCTTTGTGAAGCATTATTATCCATCTTGGACAAGTAAAACTGAGGCTGAGGGAGGTTCAAGTATGCAGGCTATTTTGCGTCTTTAAAAGTTCCTCGTTCTAAGAATTGTGGTTTTAAAAATAGTTATTTTCTATGATCCTCTTTACCAGAATGACCATTGCCCCTGAAATAGAAGGAAATGTTCTCTCCTTAACGAAAAGCCATTATCTGCAACACTCTGGATCAAATGTGTAGTCAGATCAGGGAAAATGACATTGAACATTTGCAGGTTTTGACTCCAAATTAGGCATTGTATGGGCCTTTTGGGTTTTCTCAGGTTTTTCTCCTATTTTTCTGGATTCTGGTTCAAGTTAAGATTGCACAACACAGCTAAGAAACTTGGCTCTTTAAATACAGCTCTACCCCTAATTGTGTGATCTGGAATAAGTCAGTTTACTTCTCTGAATCTTCTCATTGATAAACTGACAACAAAGACTAGATGATCTCTATCCTCCCTTTGAGCATTGAAAGGTTTATGTATGTGTTCATTCATTCACTTACTTAAGTGTTTCTTGAGTTCCCATGACATACCAGATGTAGTGTTGGTGGTGGAAGGAATTTCAGAGATAAACTCCTCCAGCCCCACACCTCTCAAGCCTGCAGAGTTACTCACGCAGGTGTAGTTCTAGTCAAGCTCCATCAAGACATGATCCAGCATGCTTTCTGGGAACCAAGTATGCCCTACTCAAGTCCCCTCCCAGCTGGAAATGATTTGAATTTCCTTTCCCCTTGCTCTTTTCTATAATAACACTTATTGAGTACTTACTCAGTAAAACACAGTGCCAGGCACTGTGCTAAACAGTTTTCATGCACTACATCATTTAATCCAGACAATAATCCTATTCAGTATATAATATGATTAGTCTCAATTCACAGATGAAGAAACTGGCAGCTTGACCAAAATTGCAGTTAGAAAGTGGTGGGGACAGAGGTTCTGTTTGGGATAATGAAAAATGTTTGGAAATAGATAGTGGTAGTGGTTGTGCCACATTATGAATGCACTTAATGTCACTGGATTGCACAATTTAAAATGGTTAAAATGGTAAGTTTTATATTATGTATATTTTACCATGATAATAAATACAGCAGCAGAGAAATTTAACCTAGGTAGAATGACTCCAAAGTCTTCTACCTCAACCATTCCTCATTTATTCTCACCACAGACAGGACTCAGAAAGGAATGTGTTCCCTCTCTAATGGAGGGCTTAGTTATTTTTTGTTTGTTTGTTTGTTTTTGTTTCTTAAGAAGCCACAAAATAAAGCCCACACATTGGGAAAGTTCCTTTCTGTGTTTAAGGTCAACAGTAACCTATTTATGAACAGATTCCCAAGTCTGGAAGAGTCAGAAATCACTTCCATGTTTCTTCTCCCATTTTTCTCCCAGTCTATAAGCTAAAGCTCTATCTGCAAACTCAATTCAACTTCAAACACATTTAAATATCAGGTACCTTCTTTGCACAAGATTCTGGCTTACATGTTTTGGGGAGCAGAGATGAGAAAGATATCATCTCTGCCTCAAAGAGCTTGCAGTCTAGCAAAAGGGGCAAATACAGAAATACGAAGAAGCAAAGTCATTGGATAGAATTGCTGAGCACCTATGCTAGATGTGAAGGCTACAGAGATGAACAAAACAGTTTCAGTCTGCAGCAAAGATGGCACAGATTCAGTGAGAAGGGCCTTCAAAGGGGAGAGACTATACATTCTGTTGAGATGGAAAGGTATTTGCATGGGGGATTTTTCTCCTCATCCATTAAATAGCCATGAATCTATTCCAGATGTTATTAGAGGGGAAATCTCACCACCTGTCCTTCCTTTTCTTCTCCTCTCATTCTTTCTTTAGGCTTACTCTGTTTTCCTTTTTTTAAACTTTTTCTATTGGACACTTAGATCACTCATCTTTGGTCTTTCTTCTTTACTAATATAAGCATTTTAATACCAAGGTCTCCTTTAAGCACTTCTAATAACTGCAAGACACAAGGTCTTGATATTTTAACTAATTATTTCAAATAATTAATATTTTACAATATGATTTATTCTTGGACCAGTGAGTAATTTAGAAATGTCTTTTGTTCCCAAACACATGGGAATAAGCAAGTGGATTTTTTTTTTTTTGGTAATGATATCTCACTAAATTATATTGTAGTCAAATAATACAATCAGTATGATATCATATCATAGTATTTGTTCAGTCTTCATTTGTGGGCTACTACATGATCAAGTTTTGTACATGTCCCATGTACACTCCAAAAAATTGTACTTTTTCTAATTACTGGTAAGGGATTTCCAAGCTTGTCCATTACAGCAAGCTTGATAGTTCAAATCTTCTATATCCTTTCCAACTATTCTTATCAATTACCAAGAGCTACATTAAAATCTCTTACTATCATTTCCAATTTGTCTTTTTCTTCCTAAAATTATTTTTTTTTTTTGCCATTGTATTTTGAAGCTATGTTTCTAGGGGCCTACAAGTTTAAAACTGTTCTTCTACTTAATTCTTCTTCTTACGTTGTTTATTATGTGGAGAGCATCTTAATCACCAGTAAAGTCTTTTGTCTTCAAGTCTATTTTATCTGACATTAATGAACTACAGTTTTCTTTTAGTTAGTATTTACCTGTTATTTCTTTTCCATCCTTTCCTTTCAACCCTTTTGTTAACATGTTTTTATGCATCTCTTTCAAACAGCACATAGCTAGATTTTTATTTCTGGTCCAGTTATATTTATTTCCTTTGAGCTCTGCTATGCCATTAGAAGAATATTCATATATCTTATCTGAAAATTTTAGATACTGACTTCTAGGAGGTTTTCAGGTTTCTTATTGCCAGAAATGAAGGGTCTAGGACCACATTATTTAGTAAGATTTCTAAGGGTGCTTCTCACTGTTTCTCCCTTTAGAGTGTTAAAAACTGGCCCTTTCTCTCACTCAGTCTGTGCTGTTCCATTACACCAGATTTCATCTTGTCCCTCCCAGACATCCCCAAAGAACTTCACATCTACAACTCAAGTCTTTAGTGTCTCCTCTTATTCCTGCTAATAGATTTGTACCAGAAGTGAAATGATGAAGTAGATCTTGTAGATTGGCCCTTACTTGAAAACAGACCTTAACTTTAAGGCTCAGGTCTTCAAAGGAAATAGAGTTATTTAGACCCTTGGAAAATGTGGTTACAATTGGCCTTCTTGGAAATTAATGGTATGCTATTACCATAAGGCATTGAGGAATTTATCTGGCTTCATTAATAACAAATTATACTAACAGTCTTTCTTTGCCAATAGCTACCTTTTTTTTTTAAGTTGAAAAAGAAGGTCTTTAATATTTGTTTAGCCCTTACTATGATGGGGCACTGTGGTTGTTGTTGTTGTTGTTGTTGTTTTTATGCATTATGTCATTTTATCCTGACAATAACTCTCTGAAGTAGATATAACTATTATCCCTGTAAAAGAGGACCTCCAAAGTTTGAGGTTCTGTCAGAGCTGGGCTCAGGCCCAGGGAGAAAGCAAATCAACAGACTCTACAGTTTCCCAACATAGAATTCTACTTCTTCTCATCTGTACCCAACTCTGGTTTCCTACACTGTACAGCCCTTTTGTCTTTGACTTCTAGCCACTTAGTAACTGTGTAGCCTTGGGCAAGATGCTTTACTCCTCTGGGCCTCAGTTTCCTTATCTTTTAGCTCTAAGATTCTCATCTCTGACGACTTCACATACAATGGGGTCCAGACTGCCAGTGTACCAGGGGGAGGCAGAGCTGTGTTTCTGTTGGAGCTTCTGAGATCCTCAGGATTCAAAATCTTTCCCCAGAATTCAGAAGGAATTCATGGCTGTATTTCTCCCTGTTTCATAATGTGCTATTTTTACAATGCGTGTTCAGTCAGATTGTGGGTCAACCACAGGATACATCATGAAATAATCCTTCCCTAGGCTTCCCTTCTGCTCAGACTGGGGCTGACATGGGTCACACAGCATGTGACACTGCATTTCACCTGCCTGCTTCCCTGACCCCTTTCTCTGGGGTGGAGGAGACGATGAAAGGAGCCCAATCATCTCTGGGCCCATCTTCAAAGAGAAGGCAGAAAGATAGAGCAGTACAGATGTGCTCTCAGTAAACAATAGTCCTATGATGCCAGCATTATCATCATCCCTTGTATTGTATGTAAAACAGCCCAAAGTACATAGGTAGTAGAACTAGTATGTGGTCTCACATCTGTCTTGGCTCTAAAACCCACACTTGTTCTCCCATAGAATCCACACTCTCCAGTAGAAGTCAAAGACCTATGTAAATCGAGCACAATTTCAGAAGTGCCAGGAAAACATCCTCTGCTTCCCCAAACATCCATCATTCACTGGCTTATGAGTCCCCAAAATGCTATTAATTGATGTTACCACCTTTTAAAAATTCCCCTAAGAGAAGAAGCATAGTTAGGTACAGGTTACTCAACTGGGATCTTGTTCTGGAAGCATCAGGAGGGAGCCTCACGAAAGGGGAGAAGAGAACAGAACAAAGAAAGCTTGGAGCTCTGAGTGAGTGGAAAAAATCCCTTCACCCTCCATTTCCCAGTAAGACAAGAATTAGGCTCAGAAAGGAAAAATCACTTGTCTAAGGTCACTACTTGCAGCAAAGGAAGAATTAGAACTCAGGCCTCCCAGACCAGTGTCTTGCTGCATGCTGCAAGGAACTTTCTTGGTAATATTGTGGTTGTTGACATATAATGAGTAAAGAACTTGGGATGAAATGCCCTCTTTTCCTGTCCTAGGGTAGCCCATAATTTAAAAAGTGTATATTAAAGAGAGAAACAATTCCCATTAAAAAAAAAAAGAAATTCCCATTGTCCCTTTTATTCCCTCCTAACTTGTCTATCACTTGCTTCAGTCCACTGTTTTCCTTCGTATTGTATCAGCTCAGAGTATCTGATCATGCACCAAAAACAGGGAACATCTCTGCCAAGCAAGAGTCCTGCTTATCAGCCCTGCCTTGGGGGAGACAGGGAACCTGAGATCACCCAGAACAAAATGGAAGTATATTCACCTTGGTTTACCATCCTCCATCCCAAGAATTTCCTTTAGGGAACTCTGCCCTTAAAAGAGCCCCTAAGTCCTTCTCTATTTTCCAACTCCCCTCCCCCACCTCATCCCAGGTGATGAAACACTGTGACTGGTTAAGATGCTGTTTAAATGCAGAATGTTATTATCACCATATATCATCCAGATCAGCTTTCTAGGTCGTACTAAGATGTCAGAATGATGCAAGCCAACATTTTTATTATTTAGGATACAGTATACTAAGTTTATGTTGATTACTCTAAGTATCATCTTTGAAAGATAACTAGCATTAAAGTGTTGATAATGTTCCACTTTTGCAATCATATTTGCATAGTGTACAACAGAGTTTAGCAGGAAAAATTATCTTAAGTGGTGTTTCTCATCTGCTCTGTCAGTCTCACACTGCTTGCTTTAACTTGGTACATGAGGTAGGACAAACGCTTATGATTTTTTTTTATATCAGCTTTACATTATATAATGTTATTCTTGTTCCTTCTGGGAAGCCTGCAGCATGGAGTTGTAATGGAAAAAGCAGAATCTTTGGGGCCGGTCATAACTGAATTCCAATTCCAGCTTATGCACTTGAGAAAGTCATTTAACCGCTCGGGGAAGCAGCCACCTCTTCTGTAAAATGGAGTTAGCAAGGCTGTGAGATTGTAGATAATATATGAAAAACACCTAGACAGCACTGTGCCTGGCACACGGCTGACTGGCATACAGCAGCCCCCTTTGTTTCACATACAGTGGTTTTAAATGCCTGTTTACCGGCAGTTTGAAATTAAAGATTGAAAGTAAGCTGACATTCCCTGCACTCTACTTCTGGCTGACGATTCTTTGGCCTTCCAGCAGAGTTATATATGCAGATAATCTGTTTGGTGCTGCTCAACACAGAAGGGACACTGATTTTATTTTATGAACAATAGTTGAATGTCTCCGGAGTGTCGGCTACTGGGAAATAAATATTGTAGATTTCATTTATTCATTCATTCATTACAAACAAGCTATCCTCCAAACGACCCCCTCATTCTTCCTTTTTCCCCTGTACTTTTTTTACACTCCCCCAGGCCCTACTACAGTCTTTTGCCCAATTGGATGCTATTTTTCATTTTCATCTTGTCACCACCTAATGTCCAAATTTATTTAAATCATCCTCAGACACAATCCTACAAGATATGAATCACGTTCGGGATTTTTTTTTCCCTCTGACTTGTCAGCTGTCTCATTTATGATTGACAAGATTTCCATTTCAGTTAATTTCT
This sequence comes from Panthera uncia, assembly GCF_023721935.1. NCBI lineage: Eukaryota > Metazoa > Chordata > Mammalia > Carnivora > Felidae > Panthera > Panthera uncia. The sequence continues at coordinate 151,149,051 of NC_064811.1, forward strand.
ACTAATTCTGCTTCAAATCTGTATATCTAATGAACACACCAATCGGCACCTCATTATCAGTCAGGACCATTTTTTTCCAGTGTAATGCACTGACTTCATAATTTACAGTACAAGGTAGCTGCCATTAAGTGAAACTCAAAGAAAGCCTTGTCCAGTTTGCATGAAAACAGTATCTGGCATGTGAGTACAAACATCATATCCTCTCTAGGCTCTCATCCTTTATACACATGAACACTGTTTGCATGCTCTCGTCAGGCTGTTAAACCCAAACAAGGCTTTTCTCTTTGTAAAGGTATGTTGAATTGTATATCTCTGCATAAGGACGAAAAGAAAAACAGTTTGTCTGCGCGCACACACACACACACACACAAACAGTCCAAGTTCTCCAATGCAAACACAATCTGACACAGGCTAAAAATTGCCTGAAGCACTGGCGAGTTATAGATCTTCTCCCTGGGGCAGATAATTCATTAGGAAATAGCCTCATGCCCTATGTAGCAATTGAACAAAAATATTTACTTGTGGTAATATCAGATGATAAGGGTAACAGGGTTTCTTTCTGAGCAAGGGGGAGGGAGAGCCATGCAGTAAATGCCCATCATAAGCATTGCAAATGAATCATTAGTCGTCATCCTGCAATCTAGGTCAGGATGGAGCTAAAGGGAAGGGCTTTTAAATCGGCTACAGGGCTCAGGTTGGATCTGCTTATGTGAAGGCACAAGAGACAGACAGCTACATTGTGGTGAGACATTTTAAGGGGGATAGAAAAATGCTTTCACCTGATATAGGGGCCTTTTCCTGACCCAAAGAGTAATCAAGAACAAAGAGGGTTGTACTTTCAGATGAATGACATTTACACACACACACACACACACACACACACACACAACTTCTCTCTAAGCCTTCTGTGTTCAACTTTTCAGGCCCTGAAAAGTGTCTGCCAGATAGATTTTAAAAGGGAGAGCGTATCTTTCAGACTCAGGAACATGTGGATTTTGTTTTAAACGATAGAATCCTACACTATTTGTGTCGAGAAGGGCTTTACAAGTCATGTACTCCAACCACCTCATGTTGAATGAGAGGATGTGAGACAAGGAGGAGAGTGACTTACTTGCCCAAGGTCATACAAGTCACCTTCATCATACAACTGTTTCATTTTCTTTTGTTTTCTTTTAGAGATTCACTTTTGTACAATATGAATAATTGATTAAATAATGCAGAAACAAAACAAATTGACTTGGTAACTGCCACCTGATAAACTAGATACGGGTCAGATACTCTTGCCACATGCCTCATCCTTCCCCCAAAATGATTATGAAAGGGTGCTGTTTGCCAGACCTCTGTTTTGGGGGTTCTTCCTCAAAACCTCCGGCCCAGGCTTTAACGTAATTATTTTCTAGGCATGTTGTGGTACTTGGCTAAAGGCTCTGAAACTTTTGTGTGACTCTCGCCCTATCCCTCTGGGGCCACAAGAGGCTGGCAGTGTGTGTTTTTCTAAATATGTTCTGAAATATCATTGAAACTAGAGAAATTTAAATAGAGACTTGAATTTCAAAATTAAATCCAAGTTACTCACTGAATGTACTTGCTAGGGTCAGTTTGCTATTTCTTATATTTACCAAAGTCGTAGGAAAACTTAAAGGTCAAATGTGATATGAGGAAAATATACAGGCAAGGAACGAAGAGAACTGGCTTTCTTTTTAACTTTATCACTGGATTTGCTACACACCATACACATGATTTCTAGAAGCAATGTTTCCTTCTCTCTGGGCCTTGCTTTTCTCTTGCTTTCCTCTTTATCTAAATAAGAAGAAAACCAAACGCTCTACAGGGTTCCATCATTAGTTATGCTATTCAAATGATATCTCCAAAACGGATTTGTTTTTGGAAGCCACAGTAACTGCCGAACTATCTGTAGCTATTTCCAAGATGTGAACTGATACTAAAGGAAGTGTCTGCTAAATTTATGTAAAGCTTTCAAAGGAGGTAGTTTCACTATTGAAATAATTCTCCAAAACAATGGTGACTGACTTTGGACTAAGAGCTTATGAATCCAACCCTTTAACCAGTATTTTTTTTTTCCCCATTTCACTTTCCAGCTTGACTTGTGAGGGTTTTTTTTCCCCTCTTCCTTATTTAAAAAGGTTTGTTAAGGCCTGATGAGAACTAGGAATAGGTAGGCAGTAAGTGTAGGCACACATAAGTAAGTAAGAACAAGCCTGGTTCTTATCTAGCCTGAACACTTCAGTAGGAACAGAGCTCTGTATTCAGTTTCTTCAGTCACCACAACTTGAAGGTTATAGAATATTCTATTTCAGGACACCTTTAGGAACGAGGAGGCCGGTTAAAAGTACTGCAGTGTTATTTTGATTTCTGCCACTGAATGAATCACTCCTCCTGAATGCAAACACCAGCAAAGAATGCGTTAGAGGATCCGCCATCATATTAAAAATTAAATCCGGCTGCATTTCATAATGGGCTTTCCTTTTTAAAGCACGGTTTCATCTTCTCACCATGGAAATTGCGTTCTGATGGCTGTTCTTTATGGTTAACACTGAGGCATCGGCTGAGGTCAGAACCCTGCTTCTCTGAACAGGGAACCACAAATGTCACAGACACATGGTACGCCTGGCAAATAATATATTTCTTTCCAATCTCCTGTGTCTTCAGTTTGCCTAACGTCATGCTCCTGGTAAGCTGAAGACAGTTTATTTCTCCGGTCTTCTTTCCTTCCTTTGGTGGAACCAGCAGGAGGCATGCAATTTACAATGAATTCAAAAGTGCACCTCTTTTGATTTTTGTTGTTGTCTTTATTTTAACCTCCAAGAAGAGAGAGATTTAACTCAGTCTTCACCCCAGGCTAAGCTAATACTTAGGTCATGTCTGAGCTCTCTGGGGAACCCCGCTTTATACCATCCGAGGGGCAATGGTGTCTTTTCACGTGGAGCAGCACAGCTGTCCAGCCATATGGGCCCCAAACAGCCCAGTCAATCGGATTTGGGGAGGTTTTACAATGTAATTTCTTAACGTGTTAGTATTTGGGGTGAGTTTGATCAGGGGTAGAGACAGCTCTTAAGCCCAAGGGTTTAGGTTTTAAGAAGCCATCACAAATGTCCCAGCATCTGATCAGACTGGTTAAAAACAGATAAGAAATGTGTGACTGGGGGAAGGGAAAGGACTCCTGACCCCCTCGTTGGAGACAGCCCCAGGGGTATGCTGTAACTATTAATTCAGCATCAGCTGCTTTTTTTTTTTCTTTTCTTTTCTTTTCTTTTCTTTTCTTTTCTTTTCTTTTCTAACCCGGGGCTCATCATTTAAGGCGTTCCCACTCAGGCCTGCAGAGCCTGTTACAAAACCATCTCTCTGCTCCCCTCCCCCCATGCCGCAAGATGAGAGAGCAAATATCCTGCATTGCAGCAACAGCGCGGGAGGACTGCATTGAAACCGTCCTCAAGCCAAACAAAACCAGGCCTTTAAGAGAAACCTAGGAAAGGGCAGCAGCCGTGTGCCCTGCCTCCTCTCAGTCAAGACAAACTGCAAGTCACAGCCCCATCCCTCCACGTAGAAGGGGTTCAGAAACTGCTTAAGGAATTCTTAGTGAATAGAAAACAAATAGTCCTGAATCTAAAACCCTTATCAAAATGGTGGAAGTCCTGAACCAAACTACCGCCAGTATAGTTTTTCCACCAGAAAAGTATTTTAGTTTGAGGGGTACGTTACCAGAATGGTTAAGTTTTCCCCCGGAAAGGTATCCCAGATGATGGCTCTTTCCAACTAACTACAGTCTTCAGAAGTAAAAAAAAAAATCTATCGCAGGAGTGTTTTATATTCTCTTCTTTCTCTGGCTCTATTTCTCCTTGTCTGTCTCAGTCTCCCTTTTCAATTTAAACCAAAGCTTTCCTTGTCTTAGAATTTACAAAAACTGCTTATTTTTAAGCTTCTCGTGGTACACTGTTGGAGGCAAAAAGCCAGTGCTAAGAGGTTTTGAGATTGCTATTCTTTTATCGGGACAAACACCTAGTAATTGACCAGAGCCCAAATGGCCTTGAAGCTGGCAGGACAGCGCCCAGGGTCTCCATTCATTTGGACCATTCCCGCTCGGTGGGCGCCCATCTGCAGCGACCCCCGCAGGACCGCTCTCTCGGCCGCCCCGCACGGGCCATCTGATTTGAGGAGCCGCTCTTAGCTGTCAGGGGCTTGCTCTACCTATCCATCCCTCCTTGCATTGAATCCAGTGCTGCCCAAGGAACAGTTTGGGTTGTTGTTGTTGTTGTTGCTGTTGTTATTATTGTTGTTGTTGTTGTGGATTTTTTAAAAGTCATCAAAGAAGAAAAGCCCGAACAGGAGAAGCAGATGGGCCCTGCGTGTGCGGAAATCGCCGGGATTGAGGTGGACTCCCGCGACTGCAGAACGGACTCTTCGCAAAGACCGAAGATTTCTCATTGCTGGCGCTGGGTTTTTGCGGAGGGTCTGGTCTGGGGGGTGCCTTTGGGTTTTGTTTTCATAGGCAGATTCATCCTGAGTCCTTCCTTAAGGCCAAGCTAACCCCGTGCTCCCGGAAAAACACACTACACGGCCACAACCAACACAACAAAGGCGCCTCCCGAAGTGAGTCTAAATGTACGCGGGACGGGTGGCGGCCGGACGTGGAGACGCACTTTTGTGCCTCTCTAATCTCGGGAGTCCATCTGGCCCCGGCGGACGCGGGCGGACTGGAGGGCGCGGAGGCGGCGGCGGCGGCGGCGGGGGGCGGGGGGC